>NC_041023.1:28966612-29266612 GCF_900634625.1 Parambassis ranga | reverse complement strand
AGGTAAATGGATGCATTCACAATGACTGCTGCTCTATCTCTATATAAAGATTGCAATAATCCAATTTAAGCCCTTTTTGTCATTTTTAAATTGTCTTCTAAGGAATTTGTTCAGATTTTTGAAACAAATGTTATTTTGGCTGTGTTGGCTGAAAAAAAAGTTTATCTCTTTTCTGTTCGTTAGCTATAACAAATAACGTGTGCTTTACTATTTGTTGATTAATTTCCTGTGTTTCAATGACGCTCTCATCGCTGCTAATGATTGATGTTTCCTGTCTCTGTGCGCTCTCACAGCTGTGGAAGATCAAATCATGACAGTGAACCGAAACGCTTCACCCTCACTGAACGCTCGTCTGACTGTTGGACTCACTCAAAGACAGAACGTCAGCATATCAGAGTGCTTTTGACCTTCAACGTTTCCACTTTGTGCAATTCACAAACTATTTATTTACCCACTCAGTGTTTTTACCTTTAGGCTTTATTTGAATTCTAGTTTGTTTCATTTTTCTGTGTACAGAGACGACGCTATGTTTGACCTGTCTCCACAAAGTGTTAGCGTTAAGTTATTATTACAGACGACGTGGTTTAGGTTCTCAGCTGCATTTCTTTTTAGCAGTTTTGAAGGCAGAGTATTGACATGCGGATGGGGAAAGAATTCGTCTTTTATTGACATTTTTTGTGTTTTATTTGCTTGAACTGAAAGCTGTTATTTATGTGAGTGAGTTTCCAAACAAAACTCTGTAATATGAGGTCAGATCTGTTCTAGTCCTTTTTTACAAAGAAGCTAGAATTTATCAAGTTTTACTGCAACTCAGTAATTAAGTCATATGTGAGAAAAACAGTCAATTAAAAGTAAAGATTACTTAAGTTTCTCTAAATTTCACTCCCTAAAATCATTATATCTACATGGACCTACAGTTCGGCTGTGGATTCTCTGTGGGACTCCTGGACTAGGCGATCAGATATCGGCCCTGCAAAGAAACAATCATCCCAATAATGGTGACAACAGAAGCGGTGACATTTAAAGCTACTGATGTCTGATACATTTAACTACAAAAATTAACAGACGTGGAGTTTAATGTAGACATTTTCTGCATGCAACGTGACAAAGCAGGCCTCTTTCATTCATTTATACGTTGTTTTCCCCGTTGTGGGACAAATAAAGGTTCTTCTTTTAAAGTTTAAGACCCACATCAGTGGTTTCAGTATTCACAGCAATACATGTGCAGGTTTCCAGTTTCATACTGTGTTTATCACAATGTGCAGCAGAGGTTTAGTCGTCCTGATGGGCCTCATCACGTCATGTAAAGACACTTCTAATGTTTCAGTTCCTCTAAACATACAGAAGAGGATCAGGAAACATTTTTTTAGCATTTTACTTTTTACTTTAAAACTTTACTTCAAAACCCAGCTACAGATATTTTTTTATAATTTGATTTTTTGTGTCAATTTACAGAGAATTATTTCTCAGATTGGAGCTCAGTTCAGTTTCATTCTTAAAAAAAACAGTCACACAGAGAAGTCTTTATCCAAGAAAACTGTTTCAAAAAGGCCTTTTTAAGAATGATTGTCCTGTGATTGCTGAACTTTCTGTTCATCACAGACTGACTTCAACCACAAATTAATCCAGAATAAATCATATAATGTGACATTAAACCCCTACATCTCTTGTAGATTGATGAGGCCCTTCGACAGGTTTCTATACACTGCAGTTAAAACACGTCTGTACGAAGATACGCACTTTAAAACCGAATTTAAATGGAAGAAAAGAAGTTACATCTTGTTTCTATGTCAATGTTTGGATTTTTTTGTACCTCACTTCCTTGAGACAGGCTGTGTGCGTCTGTGTGTTTTAAAGTGAATGCTGGCTCAGAAGTTAAAACTTGTATCGACAATTCACATGACACTCGGTACGTGAAGTTACGATGCCCACAGAAAATATCGTACAGTGAGATCGCGATGCTGACAGTTAGCGTGTTTAATGTCATTCATAAACATGATGGCACATTCTTGCTCAGTGGGTTTGAGGAGGGAGACCAAAGTGCTTATTTTATTGTTCTTGTTTGTCTCTGCTGGGAAAAGAATGTATTTGTAGCATCGTGCTTTAAAGCCTATTGTTTCCCTTTGGAAATGCTTAAAGTTGTTTTGGTTTTTTTTTTTTTTTGCTTCACGTTCTTTCATTTGTAAAAGTTTGTTCCTCACTCTCACTAGAATGGAGAAGCACGTTTTATTGTGTTTTTAAAGGAACAAAAGATGTTTGAAACGGTATGTATGAAAGCAAATCTAGATAACGACTCTATGTTGTGATGCTGTTTTCAAAGAGTCTAAATATTTAGATTTAGGGTTTTTTGTGAACTGGTCTGTCCACAAGGTCTACTTTTTTATAAAGAAAATTTAAAAAATGGATATTGGCATTCTGGATTCTTTGTTTTACATTTCTGTGCGTGTACATTTTTGTGTTTTTTGATTTTTGTTTTCAGTGTCACATAATTTTGTGCATTTTCTAGCATTTCCAACACATAACGGCAAATTACATACTCAACATGATTTTTTACTTTTCAAATTCCATTAAGAGATGTTGTGATGCTATAAACAACACCACCAAAAATAGGAGGGAAATGTTTTTGAAAACAATATTATTCTTAATAAGATGCTAAAACCATACATGTCAACTGGCTATGTTGTTGTATGAATTGCAGTAGACAAATGTCATATTTTTATCTGTTTATGGTAAAGTCACATGGAAATTAGCATTGAGTGGGAGAAGCAAGTAAGATCTGCATTGGCCCTTTTTTTTACCAGATTTTACTGGTTTCATGACCCCATTGTCGGTAACTCTGCAGTGTGAGGCTTTTATTGTCTATTATTATATTGATTATGGTAATATTGATAATGATTGTTTTCCAGATGGCCGACTGGCAATGGTTAAAAACCTTTTTTTCAAGCTCGAACTTCGATGCCTGGTCAATTTTTAATGATTAAAGAGTCAAAACATACCTGTCCCATCATTAGATCAATTCAATTCTACAATAACAATTTCAGAATGGCTGAGTTTTAACACTGCTAGCCATTTCTATGAAAAACAAATGCCCAATATATGTTCTAATGTTCAGAAAATATTTTCTGCTGAAATTACATAATAATATTGTACTCACTCGATAGAGTCCAGATGAATACAAAATGGAGAAGTGTTAACACAACTAGAGCACACTGGTGGCATCTCTGCTGTGAGACTCAGCATCTGATTCAGTGTTGGCTAGTAGTCTACCTATGGTAGTTGTAGACACACCCAAGCTCTGCATTAGGGTTAGGGTCAAAACTAGAGTTAGGGTTAGGGTTACACGGTTTGGAAGGGCACAGAGTTGTGGTTCAACTGAGAGCATTACGGAAATATCTCACTTGAGGCTCTACACGTTACGACATTCAAGATCCTAAACCTAGCTCTGAATTAGAGTCATTTTATCAACAGAAATGCCGTTCAAGGACTGTAAACCCTGTAATGTGTTGATTGGTATATTAGATTGCTGCCCATCAAGTGTCCTCTTGAGGTGAGCTCTGTCTCCAAACCACTTGAATTCATTCTTGGTTATCACATATAGGAAATTATAATTCAACCAACCCCTTAATAACTATGAACCCCTTGTTTATAGGCCAGTTTATTGTCAGTGTAGGGTATTGCACAACATTTGCAATATATCTGTGGATGCTTTCATTCATCCAGATCATAGTAATTTCCAAGAGTTTAAATCGAGGCAACTGGACTCAAGGATTGTTTTTTGAAGACGTTTTGCCACTTCCCTGAGTGACATCTTCAGTTCTGTTGATGTTCTGGTGGGGAATCTGTGTTTTTATGTGTTTAGGACCTCTGTCGGTGGATCTTGCAGAAACTCTCATGACTAAGATCCCTCTTGTGGGTTAGTGGTCAGTTAATGACTTGAAACTGTGTCCAGGCCCTGTGCAGGACTAGTTATCGGGCCATCGTTAGGGTTTGAATGAGGGTGAAGTCTGCTGGGAAGGGATGAAGGACGAGGTTATAAACAGGTGAGAGCTGATGCCTCAGCCCTAGAGAAGGTTTTTCTGATTTCACATAGATGGCTTCTTTGACTGCTCTTTCAAACCATCTGTCCTCCCTGTCTAGAATGTGGACATCCTTATTCTCAAAGGAGTGACTATTCTCTTTAGGGGGAGGTGAACTGCTGAGTCCTGTCCTGAGGAGGTGGCTCTCCTGTCCTGTGCCGTCCTTTTGTGTAGTGGTTGTTTGGTTTCACCACCAGAGCGATACCTCCTCAGGACAGGACTCTGCAGTTCACCTACACCTTAAAGAGAGTGGCCATTCAACACTCATCAGGATGGTGTTTCCGGTGAAAGGGGCGAGGTCACACATGACTGATGGCAGCCACACAGAGGTATAAGCAAAGCTTGTCTTTGACTGGAGTTAGAAATAATAGCTTGCCATGGACATAGTTGTTAATCAGAGTGATCAGAGATTGATTATTGTTAGTGGTTTTGGTTTATATCACCCACATGTAAACAGTCAAACCAATGGACAGATTCAAAAAAACTTTTTTTTTATTAGAACAATACAGCAGATATAAAGGTCTATTGCAATCAAACACTCCCATCAGAATGGAACGTGTGCTTCAACAGACAATATGAGCTCCCCAAAAGAAATAAATTAATATAAAGTAGATAAAATGAAAACATAAAATAAAGAAAAAATGAGAATAATAACATTTTCTTTCCTCTGAGCAAAATGTGAACCAAAGAAGAACCAACTTTTTCTTCAGGAAAGCTAAATTTCAAACAATCATAGAAATACAAGCTCTGAATATCATAGATAAGTGTTTCCATTGTGCATGTGTAAGATTTTGGTATTGCCAGAAAAAATTCACCTTGTATAAACCTCCAAGTGAAGCATCAATATGTGAGATTCGTTACGAGCCCTTAAAGTGAGAAGAAGGAAACATTTTGATTTGTTTTTTAAAGTGAGTCACCTCACCGCTCCTGATGATCTCTGAATGAGCAATACAAAACAAGGAAGGAAAATTAAAGCTTGCAATATAATAATAACAGCAAATTAAAATACAACTAAAGATTTTCTTTGTTCTGAATCTGACAAAGGAGGAGGAGGAGAGCGCGGCCTCTGTCCTGTAGTGTATGTGACTCTGGGGTGGAGTTTAGAAAAATATCTTGAAGTTATCCATGATGTGTTTTAATAAATCATTTAAAGGGCACGTCGTAGAAAAAATAAAAAGGTGGAATACAAATTAGATTTATCTTTAGATACAGTAAGATGAATGAAAACCGCTACATACTCATGTGATTTGCGTCAGGTTTCATTTCAGGTCAGTGCTCAGGACAGTCATTTGTTTCAATTTAAAGGAAAAAATACTTTTCATGAGTCACGCCTGCACTGAAGGTGCAGCTTTGATAAGATTCAGGCGTTGGGCCTCATATTTTCCTCCTGGCCTCCACGTCTTATCACTACATAGTGAAGCGCTTCTCAGTTGAAGGACGCCTCTCCTCCTTGGCTTTTACTCATTTAACATATTTATTTATTCTTACCATCATTTTATAACTTTTTTTTTTTTTTTAAATATATTTTTCATACAAATCTATAACCCAAAATTTAGAAATCTTATGTACATGAAAAAGTTTTTTTTTTCTTAACTTTTAAAAGTGACTATTAATAACCCCTAACCCACCCTTATTTTTCCACATCTCCCCAAGGAAGAAACCCACTTGATTCTTTTTTTTTTTTCTCATATTTGAATGCCCTGAAAAGTGAAAACTGCATTCAGCAAAAAGCACCCCAAAATGTTCTTTTTTTAAGCCACAATTATGCTTCCTCATCAAACCATTAATTCTAGAATAAAACGCAGAATTAAACCTTCGCAAACGAAAAGGAGAGACTTTGTGTAAAGACTCTCAGAAACGGCTTTACACTCTGAAGTGGCTTTTAGAGTCGAAGCGACCAAGCCAGAGGTGGTGGGGGTGGATGGACAGACAGACAGACAGAGGGGCAGGAACAGAACAAAAACCCTTGTCAGTCAGTCTGAAGAGCGCCTCCCCCAATCAGAGGCCGTTCTGTGCACGCGGCAGGACGGGCCTTTTCAGCCTTTTAGGGGGGGGGGGGGGCCTTTGTGTGTGTGTGTGTGTTAATAGAGCCAGTATCTCCCTGTAAAATGTGTGAGTCGGTTAAAGGGTGCCATCCTCTGCGCAGCCCGCTCCTGCTGTATACCGAAACTCCTGCAGGTTGGAGACGCCGTGAAAGTGAACGAAAGCTCCGGCAACCACCAGTATGTGGAACAGCTGGTGCGAGTGGAACTGAAGACAGGGAGAGAGAAACAAGGGAGGAAAGTGAGTGTAAATGTGTGTGAGAGAGAAATGTGGAAATAAAAACACAGGGACATGTCAGGGTTCTCACCCAGATGTCGCATTTGCCGGGGAAAAACCTCTCTGGGATGCGAGCGGCGTACAGACAGGCTCCAGTGATGTAAAGAGTCGCCATGAGGAGCAGCCAGCCCATCTGGCCGATAGTGGTGGCTTTGATCAGACCCTCACTGATGACAAAGTGCAGGGTGGGAACCACGCCGCTCAGACCCAGACCCACAAACACACCTGAACACAGAGAGTGAGCAGAGATGAATTCACAAACACAAACGTCCAGGTGTTTCTTCAACACTCGTAGTTAATTTACCTGCTCGGACTCCTCTATACTGCGGTGTAGCAAAGAAGTCACACTGGGAGACGGTGATGGCGGCCAGTCCTAGTACACACACTACTATCAGGTAGATAAAGCAGGGCTGAGGGGAGCAGTAGAAGGAGTAGTACAACCATGGCACGAATGAGCCCATGATCAGGAAGGCGATCCCGCTGTAGTCCAACCTAAAGAGACAAAGACATCAGTGGATGATTTAGTGTGAGGAAAGAGACTCCGCTGGCTCTACTGTCCACTGTCATGTCCTTCTTACTTGGAGAAGACTCTGGACACTCCTTCTGAGTGACAGTAGACTGTGTGGAAGAGCCAGGAGAAAGACAGGCAGAGGATGGCTCCTAGGAAAAACATCCCAATCACCACCTTCTCCTGGACCGGAGCCACGAAGGACATGTTGGGCCTGAACATGTACATCAGACCCAGACAGAGGAAAAACAAACAGCCTGCAGAGAGACAGGGACAAAAGAGTTCCGTTAAAACATTTTACGTGGTTCCACAAACAGACTGAATACACTTTGGTGTTTTGCTTCTCATTCACCACTAGGTGGAAGCAGAGAGCATGAAAGAACCACATCCACCCAGCAGTTTGAGTGTTTGTCACTCTTGTCAAATTTTTAGTCTCTGTGGGCTCGTTTGTCTCTGCACCTTTGTGGAAACAGCACATCCATGGCTACACGTACAGTGAACTCAAATGTGTCTTTGCTGAAGTAAAACACAGTTGTGTTTCATTTTTCAATAAATAATTTTACAAAATGTTAATTATTGAATACAAAGAAGGCTCTTCATGCTTTAAATAGTGTTTGTATGTTTACAAACTGTACAAATGAGTCCATTTAGGAGAACAAGTTGTAGAAAGCTTGCAGATCAGATAACAGTCAAATCAATCAGGACTTCCTTGTTGCACTGAGCACTGCAAATTTCTTTTTAGACTGAAGTTGCTGCCAGTATTTGGAAATTTTGAACTAAGACGTGTAAAATAAAGTAAGTAAAGTTTTTTAACAGGATGCATTTAAAGATAAATGATTGCAATTTGAGGATTAATAAGAAAAAAAAAACATTAAAAAACAGCAGTGAATTTTGGGGTTCAGAGGACTAATACAAATCCTGCTTATTCTAATTTACTAACCCCAAAAATAACATTCAGGATTTGCTGGATTTATTTTGTCTACAAAAGCAGCTCCAAACAGAAACTCTTATATACAAGGTAATAAGTCTGTTTTTGTTATTTTGACAAATCTGCATAACACAAAGATTAAAGGATAACATAGGAGGAAGTGGAGTAACACATTACAAAAACAAACGATACGTGAAGATTAAAATGATCAACCTCAATCCTAATCCTGCTGTATATTATTTAAATAAGTGTTACAGAGAGAGAGAGAGAGAGAGTGTGTGTGTGTGTGTGTTACCTAGCAGGTGTGTCCAGATGTTTCCCGTCTCTGTGTGGATTCTGAAGATGCTCTTGAAGCAGGCGCGAAATGAAGGCATGGGTGGCCTGTGGCCGTGAAGCAGGAAGTCGTTGTCCTTCAGCCAATCAGGGAGCACATCATGAGGTATGACACGCCACCGGCCCTCCCACACCTGATAGGTTATTGATAAAAGAACACAGAAGTCTTATATAAGTATATATATATCTATATAGATATATAGATATATATATATGTGTGTTTGTTAGAGGAGCCAGAGTGGCTGGCAGGAAGGGAAGATGTTAACGAGAAAATCACTGCTAATCAAATGTTCTTTATGAGTAACAGCTGGTTGTTTATTAAATGTCCTCAAAAGAAAGTTTGTGTGTGAGAGTGTACTACAGTATGCACGTGTGTGTAGTGTAGGTGTCAAATGAATAGCATTGGGGTCAAGTGATGTCAATAAATAAAGTGAAGCCTGATACGACAAACACCTCCGACGCAGAGGGGAGAGAGAACTCTCTCCAGTGATTAATTCAGCCCGCTGGTTGCAGACTGTGTGTGTGTCTGTGTGTGTCTGTGTGTGTGTGTGTGTGTGTAATCCGTGAAAAAAATTACAAAAAAGTTCATTAACTGTATTCTGGATATTTTCCAGTTTCCACATTTGTGAAACGTCTACCTGAGCAATAAAGTACAAATTTACAAAATGACAGTGAAATCTGCTCATAACTCTGTTACTGTTGACTTTACTGTGGGGCTTTATTAACTGTTGTTGCTATTAAAGTGCTGTTTGTTGGAAGAGTAAAACATTTATTGGTGTGTGGAATTAAAGGTACAGGGCTGCTAAGCTTATGGAGAAGTTAAATGGAATGACTTTGGGGCTCTTTACCTTGTGTACAAACTCCTCCATCTTCTCCATGGCGTGGTGGGCCTGCAGCAGAGGTGTCATTCCCATGAAGCCCTCATCAGTGCTTCTCTCATCTTCCTCCTGCTCTTTCTCCTCTCCTTCTCTTCCTCTGTCATCGTCTTCATTTATTCTTTTCTCCTCGTCGCACTCTGGGACGCTCTGGACAAAACAGAAACAGAGTTTTCAGACAGCCTGGTACCCACTTCAGACATGTGTGAGCCATTATTGATCCGAGCTTGTATAATCCTGCTCTGACATGCAAATGAAATTCAACGTGACAACAGATCTTCTTTCCAGGCTAATCATTGATCACTTTAAATAACCTGCTGCTGACCAAAGGGGCAACACAACAACACAGACTCATTTTGATGGGGATTGAGTGCCATCATGTTCTTCACAGCACCATGCAAATAAAATGTTTTAGCAAAGTTGTAAAAGTTCAATTAAACCACCTTAAAGCAACAGTTCCTGTTATGCACTGGTGTCCCATTAACTCACATCAATCAGTGCAGTAAATCTGATATACGTCAAGTAAATAGTGATGTGCTGATATCATTCCGGTTGTAGGAGTATGTAAACATACGTCGTGTCTGGTATATTTATCTTAAATACTGCAGTTTGCAGAGACACAATAATTTGTACATGCAAATACTTTGAACCTTCTGTAACATGTATTAAGCTATTCTTTGACAAAGACTTCAGGAACCACACGGGAGATGCCAAATAGTTTTGCAGATTGTTTTTATCTGCAGTACACATTCACACCACATGAGGGAGCTTGTTAATTTTTCTACACAGTTGCCATCAGTTAAAGACTGAAATGTAACACTAAAAAAAGTAAGGCCCACTTATAAGTAAGATAAAGGGGACTTAATATGAATAAGGAGATTTGGTCTCATTTATTACATATTTAAATGTTTTAAAATAAACATATAAATAAATAAATAAATATTAAAGTTATGATTTATCTCTTTAAATAGGTTTTTACATATTCAAGATAATATTATGAGGCTATTAGGAAGCAGCAGTAATATTGGTCAGGAAAGTTGAGAAGAGTGCATTAAGCAGATTGCAGAATAAAGGGAGAAAACCGTACCATGGTATATGCTAGTTACAGAGACGTCGTTTCTATGTTCTGAAATTAAACATCTCGCCATATTGTTTGGGGAAATTCTAACTTTTAAGAGGCCTCCTGAAACCTGAAATTTTAGTAGAATAAAGAATGTGCACACATGTACAGACTATCATATGATTACAAGCAATTACAACGCCGCTTCTGGGTAATTTCTGCTTGCAATCACACTCTATTATTAGTGAAAAAACAGCTAATTTTTCCTGCACAGATGTAGACTGACTAAGTTTCCATTTTTAGACAGTGTGACTTCAATCTCACACAATAGCTGTCACAGCTGGGGAGCAGAGGACAGAATTAATAATGCTCACGCTTTGTGATGAATACAGAGTCATTCATCATAACTGACATAAACAAACACACACACACGCACAGTTAGGCACACACTCAAACAGTGATGTTATGTGTGGATTCAGGTGGAAATATGTGATAAGGCCTAAGTGCACATATGCATTAAAGCATGCAAGATAATAACAACGTTTCTGCACCTACTCCTCTCACACACATTCCTCTGAAAGGAATTAGATGATTAGAAAATATGTGCCTACTGCTCTTGTTATTGTTCCAGAGGTGGTGAGAAAACAGACAAAAGTAAAGAAAATCAGACAAAACCACAGCGAGACAGACAAGAGAACTGCAGCATGAGAGAGAAGTCCTGTTATATATATATAATGCATGACTAACCCATTTTTAAATCCAACAGCATGGTCCCTGCTTGTGTGTCTGTGCTGACCATAATGTGTCTTCTATAGACTTTCACTTTCAGGTTTCTAAAGGTTTGTTTTTCTTGCATCTGTATCCTCTGTGTGTGTGTGTGTGTCTGCTCAATCATGCGTAAGGTGAATTCTGCTGCAATGTGAGGAAGGGATGAACACACAAACACATACAATCACACAGAGTTCCATCACACCTAAAGGCCAGTAACTGTTAAACCACAGCTGATATAAAGGTGACACCTGACATCGATTTTGTGTGTGTCAGTATGCGTGTGTGAAGGTAAGCGTTAGTGATTGAGTACAGTATTTGAGCAGAGGGGGTGATTCTGGGTGACTGCCAAACAGTCACGTGTGCTCTGCAGTCTTTGTGTGTGTTTGTAATAACCTCTCATGTGTGTCCATGAATGCATGTAATGCAGGTGTGGACCTAAATCCAGATGCTCACAGTGCACTGTGAGGTTATTCTTGAAGGGTGTGAATAGCTGTGTTTGTGTATGTGAGGTGGGTACTACTACTCCTGTGAGTGCATTCAAGATGCCATCACTAAATCTGTACCTTCTCAGAAGCCAGCATACACACACACACACATACACACACACACACCTGCATAAATGATACTAGGACCAATGAAGCATGGTGGCACACTCCAATATGCACTGCTACTTCACACAGTACATGCAGAACAATAGGATGGCAGCCACTGCTCTGTAACAGTAAATTAGCAATGCAATGAACCATGATTGAACTGTGATCGCACAGTTCAGCGTGCACTTGAAGCGCAGATTAACAGCAAAGTTAAGCCACCACAGTGTGAAATCTTGATGTACAGCTGCAGAGACTCTGAGAAAGTCAATGTGTTAAACAGGTCACGTTTAAAAGCAGCTGACAGTGACAGTCATGTGTGTGACTGCTAAAGGTGGCCATAATGACTGCAAAGATGTCTACCCTCTACCTAGACAATGTAGATATCAGTTTATGGATATTTTATACTTCAATATTTTGTCCTAAATGTGTTCTAAGTTGTGCTAAACTGAAAAATAATATAATCTGACTAAATGTTTTTAAAACCATCAGGATTACTTTAATGATTTGTCAGTGAGCTGCAAAAAAAATAATTATTTACCTTATTAAAATGTGGTGTGCAAAACATGAGCTGTTTCCTGCTTCGGTATGCAGAGTCTTCCTTAACATGCATGTTGTGTTAATATCACACACCACAGGTGGTGAAACTGGTTAATAGAAAAGTATAGGTATAAAAAAGAAACCACTTCTTTCTTGTGAAATACCAGCTGCACTGAAGTTCAGTGTCTGAAGTCTAGCAGCAGGTGAGGCAGAAGGTTTAGGTAGTAACTGCTCAGCTGAAGCTGTTGTAATCAGATCTAACAACTTAAAGAGAAGATATAGACAGAAAGAGGATACAGTGGAAGCAGTATCCTTAAACACTAATGTGCTTACATTTAGGCACACACACTCCAGATGCCAGAAACACGTGACTAAACCTCAGCTGCCTCTTCAACAAGTCATTACGGCAGGTAGTGGAGTCAGATTTCGCACTGTACAGTTGCATGTGTTTGTGTGTGTGTGTGTAGCCAAAGATGCGATCCCAACCGGGTGGGAAATGTCCATCCTCAGCTCAGAGTGTTTGCTAAAAACAGCTCATCGCAGAGGACTAAAACAGTCTGGGGGTCAGCACAACCAGGTTGGCTGCTCGGCTGACACGTGTTGGGTAACCATCCTTTAACATGTCAAAATGTATCAAAGCACTGCTCCCTTTTTTCCAAGAACATGTTTTCCAGGGAAACGCCAGAGGGACTGTTTAAAGGGCAGCAGGGCTATTATCTATGTAGAGATTTGGCCTTTATTTGGCTATCATAAAAGACTCAGAAAATATTCACAGGTAGGAACTGCAGATTTGTTCTTTTATTCCAAAACATTACACTTAATGCTTCTGTTTTTTTGAATGTGTGTCTTGCAGGTTTGTGTACATCAGAATCAGAATTCCTTTAATTTATGCCCAAGGGGAACTAGAAAAACAGCAAAGACAGTCAGGAGCGTCTATAGCAGGCTGCACAGTTACACCCTTATGAACAGTGCGCATGTTGACATGTGTGCTACACAGCATCTGATAAGGGGACTTATCAGGCTGCTGCAGGCACACCCTAAGAATAAATAGCATGGTTAATGACTCAGTTAAAGTTATATCTTGTTTTTTTAAGGTAAATGGCAAGTTAGTGTTTTTCAGAATCAGAATCTGAAATGCTTTAATAATCCCAAGGGGAAATTGCTTACATTCCAGGTGCTCCATGCATGATCACAAAGGCATGGCTGGCAATGCACAAACTAGTGTTTTATACAACTTTCATATACGCATGAGCAAATATGTTTGATACAAGTTTGTTATTGAAACATGAGAATTAGAGGAAATCTGGTGAGACACTGGTCTGCTCAAGATCAAATGAAGCAGTTTTTCTTAAACGTCTCCAAAGACCAATTTCCTCCTGTGTCTCACACACATGCAGAAAAAACATATATACAGCTCCCCTTGGACTCATTAGCTACCCTGGTTGTAGATATGGCAGAGCTGACTGGTCACAGGTGCACACATACACCTGAGACATGTCTATACTGTGTGTGTTTTATCTTCTAATTAGTTCTGCAGAGCTCTACAGTCAGCGAGTGGAAGATAAACCTGAGAAGGAAGCAGAAGAGGGAAGAGGGGGAGGAACACTCGAGGAAAAACTTCCAGTGAAACATGGAACTTTCCACTCAATGTAAACAAAGTCACAAGCTGACAGTACAGGCAAGGGTAGTATTCAGAAAACAGCTCCCAGCCAACAGCAGCGCAGCTGAAATTCTGACGACCAATGAAGGAAGAGGGAACAAACAACTGACCAAAAGAGGGAAGAGTTCACCCCTGTACAGCGTAACCCCTGCACAGCAAGGAGAGATTCAACATGTGACTCACACATGTTCAATGCTCTGTTGGAACAACTACAATTTGGAAAAGACGCCATGACCTTTCAAAAACAGACAGTATGTTCTAAACACTCCAAACAGCATACTGTCATCTGGTTGTTCCACGAGAACCTGCTCTCTTCTTTGTTGTCCAGGATCACAAGAAGGCCGTGAAGGCACAAAACAGGTTTTTATCAGAAATCAAGGATGTTTTTTCAAGTTACTTCCACTTTGTTTTTCTTGCCTCATTGGATAGAAACTAGTCAGGATCTAATCTTCATCCTAGTCGCTTTGTGTTGTTTCAACTTTGTTGGTTTGTAGACTAAACTGACGCGAGACATAATTAAACATAAACATGGAGATGTATCTATTTTAAAAAAGCTGATGTCTGAGGATAAACAAAAAACATAAAAAAAAATCCCTGCACAAAAAACACACTTCCTCTTTCTATGATGGTAAATGTTTAGAATTCGATTGTTTAAAGAATAATAAAACCGTTTTCTTTCCTCTGTGGCCTCAAAAAGGTTTGTTCTCAACAATTATCACGGTTTTTGATTGATAAGAAAAAGCAAATATGTCTTACAATGACCTGAGATATACAAAAGCAATAAAACCTTTACCACAAACAGAGGATGTGCAAACGACTCCACAAAAGGCCACATTTTTCTACACTGGTATTTGTTGGTACTGTGCATTTCCCTCTTTTGTTGTTAGCAAAGTCTGTATGTGGATAACACCGAATTCTTCAGCTTTTGCATTTGGCTGATGCACTCTTCTTCTCATTTACCAGTGTAACACTACATGTTGAGCTCTTTACCTAATCTTTTTTTTAACTGCATCTTGAAATACTCCGACTGGCTACTTTTGCCAGCAATTCAACTTAATTGAATTGAATTAAATGAACTTTATGACTTTAATGATAATATAAGTTTGGTAATTATAGGTTGCCAGGAATGGATTAAAAAATACAGTTTTAGTTTAAAGGTATTTTTATACCAATTTTAAGTCTAATGGCCTCTTTAAAACAGTTACAGACCCACATTTTTCATACATCATACTGAGGTAACAGGCAGAGATTGTTGGCAGGTAAAACACTATTGTTTCAGAATTCTTTGCATCTGTGGGGTGTGATCAGGAAAACACACAAATACCACAATTCCTCTGGGACAGTTCAAAAAGGTCTGAAAAAGCTGAACTTTTTATGAAAGTTTTTCTTTTTTACAGTGTTGGAAAAAGAAATCTTAATTATAGAGATAACAAAACACCACAGAGAGAAACAGAACGCATCCGATCCGATCTGATGGCAAACAGGATGTGCGATACCAACCCCAAAGCTACACCACACACACTCACATACACATTTTAGTACACCTACACTAAAGGCTGAAAAATTCAAAGTGCAGCCTGTGGGGTGTTAAGACAGGCTGCCCTCGCTGACTGGGTCAGGGGGCCTCTGACTCCTTCTCAGGTATCCGTGTTGTGTTACAGCAGGTAAAAAGGCTGCATACAAACACACACGTGTGGACACAATACACACTATTGTGTTTCAGCTCAACGGCTCTCTGCTGATTGCCTTTCACACTGAACAATAGAATGGCAGCTTAGGCTGCACAGACACATGCAGAATAAAAAGGAACACAAGCAATGCCTCTAAAGGGGAGTGTGGCACATTTGTTTGATCAGTTCTATATGTTGCCGTCATGGACACACAGATTTTTGGTAATGTGTTTGCTTTCCTTTCAGGAAAGCATCCTTGTAGCAGGCCTATTTTTAGGAGCTGTGAATCTTGAACACATTCAATAGCTGCATCACTTTAGACTTTGAGTGGAAGTAAAAACTAAACATCAGGCAGAGGCAGAGCCATCCCCACCATAATGCACTGCTAATTACTATAGCACTGAATGAGTCATCAGAGAGTTTGAAAAGCCTTGAAGGTGGAGAGGGTGTCAATAATAAGATGAGGTGGTGATGGGTAAAAACCTTGGGAAACAGGCTCATGATCAAACTGTGCAAAATCATGTTCTAAGAATCTGCTGGTAAAACCTGATTGCATAATGCTCCATGCTCTTTCAGCAAACATTTCCATAGTGCCCCGAAGCAAGGTACTAAACATATATCGGTTCTGGTTAGGGTAAATTTGTGTAATCATCTGTTAATTACATATCCTGTGCCTTTTTAACTGACTGTACTTATGTAACCACGCTCACAAGTTTTCATGCCTATTTTCACTCTTCCTGCTTTGCATTTAAGTGTTGTTCACTGGAAAGCTGATAGAATGTTGACTCTACTTTGCATCTCAAACTATAATTACTGTACCGTTTTTAGGTTTTGATATTAAGGGATAATCCCTAAAACATAAAAAACACTGTAGAACTAACCACTTAATACTCTTCAAAGGTCCAAAACAAAGTGTAAATCCGTTTTAAAGCGGCCTTTTAACAGTTATCTTTTAATTAAGCATTATATGCTTAATGTTTGTGTCTTCAGAGAATGTGTGTGCATGTGTGTATCACCGGCTACTTTGCAACTATATGACAACAACACCTCTTAAATTATTAATGCAAGGGTGTGTGTCTTGGTGGGATACATTTACTTTGTGCCCAGTCGACCCATCCCGCACCACATGGCTCTGAACCAACCAGATGACAGTGTGTGTGTGTGTGTGTGTGTGTGTGTGTGTGTGTGTGTGTGTGTGTGTGTGTGTGTGTGTGTGTGTGTGTGTGTGTGTGTGTGTGTGTGTGTGTGTGTGTGTGTGTGTGTGTGTGTGTGTGTGTGTGTGTGTGTGTGTGTGTGTGTGTGTGTGTGTGTCAGACACTCACCCCATTGTGTGAGCAGCACTCTGTGGTGCTGAGGTGGCTGGTTGAAGAACCTGAGGTGGGCGTCTCTCCTTTTTCCCGTGGACTCATAGGATCTGTAGGTGTGCAATTTGTGGTATGTTCTATAAAATTTGAAGTTCTATGTCGCAGAACAAAGGCCGGGCCCTCGGCCCTGCTCGTCTCTCCTTCGTCCAGCTTGAGATGCTGGACAGGCCTCCACCGAAGAACAGAGGTAGTCAGCTGGTAATGGACAGAGGACTTGTGGATGCAAGCAAAATCCGCCTGTATCCAAACCTGATCAGACTGAACAAATATGGATGGTAGTTTTAGGGTGTGAAAGTTGAACATATGTGAGTAGATTATGAAAATGTATAATGGATGACCAACCTGGGCTCCAATGAAAAAGTTGAAATTTTGGGATTGGACTGGCTCTTTGAAGACCCTTATGTAACAAACCTGTGAAAAGACAGCCGAAAGACAAAAGACAGAGAAAGAGTGAAAAGATGGGAAAAGAAAGAAACAAAGTCAGTCTTGCTTTTTTCTTTTCAAGGTCTGATAAAAAGACTTCAGACATTAGAGAAGTTGAAAAAGCATGCCATGACAACATACTACATAACATGTTATGTTATGTAAAGGCATGATACAGATATTGCATCATAATGCCTTGCTTTGGTCATTTCCTTGCTGTCATGGTGAGTAGATGAGCTCCCTGTTGAGAACTTACAATCTTATTTCTTTCATCTTGCTCTCACATCAAACGGTCCTGATACAGTTATTTATTTGCTTTACAGGGATATATTCAGTACGTTGCATCATTTCAAATAGCTTGAAATCAATTTGGGCATTTACAATAAAACAAGTTAAAATCTAAAAATGCAATTTATGAAGACATAATTCAAACGTTACAACATGAAATTATACATGCACACACTCAGGCCAACAACGTTTTTAGAATTGCTCCTTTTTTTCTTTTCTTTTTTTAGAAACATCTATGAACTGTTACCTAAATGTGTAAACTCTGTCAGTAACAACACTACAAGGCCTTCTTGTATTTGTTCTTGTAAAGACATTTACCCATCACAGGGTTCACTGTACTCATATCTGTATTTTTACAGCAGCATGTGTCCAAACACTGGGAGCTTTAATGTTCTGGAAATGATGACAAATGCAGCTGCATATTCATATCAGCATACTGTAAGCACTTCTTTCCAAATGTCACCCTATCAACCACACACATGAATACACACACAAAACGTGCAGAGGGGCAATAAATGTGTCCCCAAGCACTAGACCAGTTCATTTAACCCATCTCCCTGTGCTACTACTGCACATATACTAGGGTTGGGCGATATTGGCAAAAAAATTAATTGCCCAAATTGTGGCATTTAGCCGATAACGATTAATTTGACGATTAATTGATGGCAATTGTACGTACATGTTTTTGACTCTAAATCGCCACATTGTTCTAAAATGATACTGACAAATCATCAGTCAAGTTAACTACTTCATTCTAACAGGTTAAGCTGGTGAGTAGTGATTAGTCACCAACCAGCCATGTTTGAAATATGTATTGATTGATTGAACAGATGCACAATGCACATGCTGCTTCGAAATAATAATGAAGCAAACATTTAAAGTAACTTTGTCCTTCAAATGTTCTTATCTTAAGGTCACAAAGCAATGCATATCAACATTAAAATTAAACAGGACAAATAAGTTCAGAAATTTTTTCAAGTTAAAAAATGTGTCTGTGCAAATTAACCTGTGACTGGAATATGTCCCACACTAGTGCATGTTTTCACTCATGCTGTAGAACAGCAGCAGAAAAAACATTACAAACAAACCGGCCAATTCCACATTTAAATGTATGTCCGTGAAAATCAACCTGCGTTCGTCCAGCGCTTTGGTCGTAAGGAGCACAATGACTGATTCTCGGCTGAGTGGAATTCTTTCCAACATCTGCTGGAGGAGACTTCACTGCTGTAATGTTTTCTATGTTAATCTTGCTGTGGAGTCCGTAAATAAAGATCGGGAGGCTGCTTCTCCAGTCGGAATCATTCTTTTAACTAGAAAAGGGCATTTCCTTAAGAAAATGCACGTTTGTTTGCTGCAGCTGAAGCATTGCTTGGAATGCTGATGTGAAGGATTGCTCTGAATTGCTGGAAAATCAGAGCAATTCAGAGCTTTGTATGCCTCTGTGTGAGACCTCAAAAACCACTCAAGAGCCTGGCGTGCGGAAACAATTCGGAATTAGAAAATTCTGAATACAAGTTTGATAGGGCAGCATCTAATGAGCGTTTAAAGACTAAAATGGAGTCTGTAGCTTGAAATTTGTAAGAGGAGATACATTTGGCAGATGACCCTCGTTGAAGGGCTCTCTCATAGACGCCCATGTTAAAAATGACAACAAAATTGCTTAATATTTGAAAAATTATAATTTAAAAAGAAAAACTTTAAGTTGACCTGGAATGTCCTCTGTGAGATAAACATTTTGGTAGTTGAATGGCTGAAATCGGTCAATGTATGCTGAAGATGGTACGGCAATCAAACTAACAACAAACATCCAGTTACTGTTCACTGTTTCAGAGAGGGACGATGCATTTGCAATTAAAGCTGCAAGCAGCATTGCGGACCCTTGCACACCTTGCGATCCGCGGGGCCTTCGCTGTCTCCTCTCCTATGCTCTCCTCTCCTCTCCTCTCATTTCCAGAGACAGACAACAAACACGTGTTTACAACAGAAATTTCCTGCTGCCAGTAGGTGGCGCTGTTCGGTGCTCGGGCCCTAATAAGTGTTCTGCGGAAGTTTACATCTGGCTGCAAACGAGGCTGTGCTGAGCCAAAGGAGTATATCTGAGTGTGTGTCAATTGGGTGAAAAAACTTAGACATTTCTAGGGCTGTAATCTCCCGGTCAACTGGTCGATTAATTGGTCGACTTGTTCTGGCTCGACCAAAATTCTGATTGGTCGACTTTTTGTAGCGTAATTTTATCAGGAGGACTGTACCAAGTGCTAATGGGGGTGTTTTTGGCGCACCCGTTCACAGGTAACAGTTGCTCTTTAAACACCTTATTTTCATTACTTTGGTTTAGCCGACCCACTAGAGACAGATAGACTGAAGGGTACCTGGCTGGTGGTTTTCTGAATATTAATTTAGTTTTGACCGTGTCATTTAAGTCAGTCCTCCTCTATCATGTCAGAGACATCTGCAGTGTGGCAGCGTTTCATGGAAACAGATAACGGGAAAAAGTTGCATCCTGAATTACCCCTCGCAGGCCGCCCTGTCCATTTTAAGCATATGAACATTGACGTATTTCAATGTTTTAATCTAATAAATTTTTTTATAACAGTAGGCGCACCCGAATGCAGCAGCGGCAGCATGCTCAGACATACCCAGACCAGGCTGGATGTTAAACCATCATCCAAGCGTCATTCAGCGAAGCTGCGCTCCTGTGTTCAGTCTTGCTCTGTGCGCAGGACATGTGCAGAGTGACATGATAGTGTCTGTAAATATTATAACATGACAAAAACAAGTGTCTAAATATTCCTCCACAGGTTTTGTGCTGATATCACTAGATGAGGGTATATTTTTCAGAAATGTGATATTGCACAGATGCACGTGAATCAAAACACTGTAATTAATTTCAGCACAAAATAATCAGGTCAAAGCGATAAAATAAATTTGTAATATTTGTAGTGTTTATGTTACTTAATTTGTTGAACTTTATTGCTTCATCTTCCCCACCGTAGTCAGGAGCAGCACACCGACACGGGTACGCGCACACAGGTACGCAGGTCTGTTCTGAATTGTTGGCCTATTCAGACTTAAAGATTAGGGAAGCCTGTTGTGTTGATGAAATTTTTTTTTTTAAACAAGGAAAACCTTAGGCAGAAGCTGACATTATGCTTTCTGTTCTTTAAAAGGCCTTGATTGCACTTTTTGTACATTTTTTGTGATTTTATAAATTACATGTTTGATTTGAGTGCATTATAGTCATTTTAATATGACTGTGTTAACATGGACACTGATTTGACAGTCACACATTTCATTGATTTTGATTTCAGATTCTTATAGAAAATGTTGCTGACAGGTTTTATGTTCTATGATGTGAAGTAACTGAAAACCCTTAGTCTATTGTGCATTTAAAGCAGCCATAGGCTTTTGCTTCTGTAGAAGCCTTTATTTATTGTTAACAGAATGTTGCTAACAATAAAAGTTCATTTGAAGAATTAAAACTGTTGTTGTTTGTTATCGGTATCGGTTACAAGAAGCAGGAAGATATCGGTTATTGTTATCGGTTGTAAAAACAGTTATCGTGCATCCCCTCTATATACTACAGCTGTAGCCAGCGTTGTGGCCTTGTCGTGCTTTCTTCGTACTCCGGCTTATGGTGACAGACATTGAAACTCTGTTAGGAATGTGCTGGTCTGCATCATTTAACTGAATACCACTGCCTTCCGTGGGCTCACATGTGTGGGCTCACATGTGCGTGCTTGTGGGTGGTGGTGAGAGTACGTCACACACAAAAATGCGTCATCATGACGAGGCACTAATCGCCGTAATCGATAAGTGGCAAATACTAATCGGCGATTTTGCACAAGCCTAACATATACATTAGGGCATTACACACAACTGGTAAACATACACAAAGCACTAAAGACAGCATTTGTAACATGGTGATGCAAGTAGGTGTAGATTAAGGTAACATAGGGCTGTGCGATTTGACGATAAGTGATCGTGAAGGATTTGAATGTATCGGCGATCTACCAGAACGGAGAGATCGTTTTATCGTCCATAGAGCACGTTCTATTAATTGCAGTTCTATGTCCACGCAGAAGCATGAGTTTTTTTCACTCGTCCAACTCTCAGTGCGCTTAATGTGAACAAGACCAACCAATGACAGCCTCCCTATTAGGAAGCTACGGCTGAAAACGAAAAGAAAACGGAGCAACTGGTCCCTAAAATGAACTCCACCTTTATGTTCGGTACTATTTCTGCCGGCAGCAGCGGCGCGTCTTCTAAGCCTGTGTGTGTGCGCGCGAGGTGTGTCGCGTTGATCATTTGGTCTAAATCACACTGAACTTTAAGAGTTACTTAAGTCTCAATACTGTATTTATTGTTTAACCTTAGGAGGCTCACTTCAGTCTGTTTAAATGACTGTTGAATAATACTTTACAGAACTACATTAGTCTTCTTTTTAACCTATTTGAAATAAAACTTTATTTTGTTCTGTAATTGTTATTTAAATTTTCATGTTTATTGAAAACTAATACTGAGTGCATAGAGAACTTCTCTACGTATGATGACCTGGATGACTGAGAATCTTCATCAACACAAATACTGAGTGCATGTTATCAGAGTTGTTGTTTGCCTTTAAAATCTACTGATAGTTTTTGAGAGGTGACAGAGTAGGCTACCTGACGTCATTTACACAGAAACATGCAAATTAGTGTCAATGTAAAAAACAAATCGTGATAAAATCGAGATCGTGATTTTATCATTAAAGAATCGTGATATAAAATTTTTGCCATATCGCCCACCCCTAAGGTAACACATTGGTTAAAGAATGCTGGTGTGCTAAAAAAACAAATATAGATCTAAAAGGATTGATACAACCTAAGACCATTAGCTAGTGACATCAACCAGCAGGCAGTGACACTATTCTATGCTGAGAAGATGAGGGAGACTGAGGTGAACCGAGATGAGTGGCCAGTGGGCAAATTCCCAAATCAAAATAAAACACTTCAAGATTGCCCAATCAATCTCCCCCTTTTCCTTTCCTCTCTCCCCAGTTGACCATTTACGGAAATTACACTTTTCTTTAGAAGCCGCACCCTGATAACAAAAAAGTTCAAAACTCAAAATCTCATTTGAGTGCCTTATTAGCAGGGGAATAAGAGCAATAAACTACTTTTTGTACTACTTTTGCAGCAGTAGCGAGTCCCCAGGATAATAGCCTTGTGGCCTGCTTGCCACACAACAACATACAGCTCTCCTGACAATTTGAAAAACAGTTCTCAGAGGCTTTGCCAAAAACAAGACAGGTGAGACTGAACTACAACACTCTACACTTTGGAGGCAGGCATATTTGCAAAGGTATGGAAATCAACAGTAGACAAACAAATGACCATTAAGAGATGAAAGACAGGTGTAAATATCATCTTTAGCTTTAACTGTGTTTTGCTGACTGGAGAGTCACAAACAATTACTATGATTATAAGGAACATGTCCACAGTACTGAAACAGAAAGAACATGGACTGACATCATCTTGAAATAAAAAGATTCACTATGACAGAACATAGTGAAGATATGGAAAGAAAAAATGTTTACATTCACACACCCAAACCAAATGGGGCTTCTCATGGTCCAAGTTTCATTTCTGAGAGAACAGCTGACACATAATGTCTGTCGACAACAGGATGCTAGATGACTCATCAAGATGTTTCATGCAGGGTAAATTTGTGAACACAATCATGTTGGCTTGTAGAAGCCCTGACAATGCCATATATGCCCTCATTTGCTGGTTCTATTATTTTCCTCAGTCAATCTTTGTGAAACAAATAAAAAACAGTGTTTACAATCTGCTCTGCTTTTCAACTAAATCAAAGCAGCAAAACCGGCATATACCTGGGTCAAAAAAGGAATAAACTCTTATTCAAAATCACTCCTGGTATGCCCTTAAGCAACACTTAAACATTATTAAACCTAACATGCTTTGTTTTCCAGTGCTATTCGCCCATTCCCTGATTGAAATAAACTGCAATTCAATCTGTTTAATACTGATGTTTTCTCTATTGGCCAGTCTGGAGTTAACTGCAGCTATGTCAATAATATACGTTATTGCGTTATAAACGTGGATGCTATTGAGCTTTCAATATTGATGTTATTGATCTGACCTAGAGGTCAATACCCACAATACTGTGAGTGCATGCATCCACTACAGCCGACTGAATCTTACAGGCTGTGAGAGGATGTTGATTTTGATTGCACATTATTGATCTTTAAGTAATATGACTGAGGTAACCTTTGATCCCCATCAACCCATGTCTTCAAATTAAAGATTGTAGATAGGTTTCTAAGAGTTTTAAATTCTTCAGCTGTTTATTCTGACTGTACTGTCAGAGTACATCTTATCTGCACTACATGTTTTCTATCTGATGTTCTGAATCCAAGGCCAAAATATCTTAAATACCTTTACAAAACAGTAGATAGGAAGGTTGCTTGGCATTATAGTCATCAACACTTTTATACAGCAGTTGCTGCTATGTTGCTGCTGTCAGATGTACTTACTATTTCAGTGAAGAGGCATGTGTTCAGCTTCCTTGAAGGACACTATAGCAGGACCCTGACCAGTAATGATTGGCTTTTGAAAAGACCAAACTTTTGACCATTCTATTTAAGAAGCAATCATGCATGCCCCTCCAATGACACCAAAGGACAAATCTGTCTTTTGCTCTTTAAAAATAAAAAGTTTTAAAGGACTGTTTGGACATTTTGTGAACTATGCTCATTAGCTTAGCTGCTGGGAATTGTATGTAAAAAGCCACTTTTGCCCTTTTGTTGTGACACAGAATAAAGAAATTACAATAAATTAAAATATTTAAATAGTTAAATAGTGAAATTATGAGACACTGTACAGGGGATTTTTTTGTCCTTGGATTATACACTTGATGACATATTTCAGCTTACACTATAGCAGTTGATGAAGAAACAAGTAACGCTGAAATTTCTGTCAGACACTGGCACATACACAAGCAGGACGCCAGCTGATTTCATGGCAATGCAGTGTGTAGACGGCTCAATAAAAATCAATCCTGCAAACCAACAGCTCAGAACTCAGATGAAAGGGGAGAAAAAAATCAACCAAGAAAAGAAAATACGAACGGAAAACTGTGGAGAGACATCAGTGAGAATTGATTTGTTCTTGATTTTTTTTGTCCTCTTTTCAATAAAAAAGAACAAGAGGTGGCAGTTGTAGAAAGTGGAAGTGGAATGAATAAGAAGCAGAAGTACTCATTTCTGGGTCTTAAGAATCTGTCACAATGACCGTGACCATTTGCACTACATACCAATGCCACCACAATTTAAGGCCTAAATTTCAGGGGGATTTTGGGCAAACAAGGAAGTTCACAGCTGATGAAGGCAGTAAAAGCATAATTTCTACAAAACAAATAGAAGTAATTAAAAGGTGGTATGGGAGAGCTAAAGAATATGACTCATTAAACTAGTTTTGCAGCATCATCTCCTTGTCGAACATGCAACTATGCCTCAGGACAGCATGAGTGTGTGGGTGTTTGTATAATGACAGTCTAAAGTTGTAGGTCATAGACTATTTGAAGTTAAGCAGTGTGTTATTTACTTTCATTCAGGAGAAAGCAAATATAGGACAAAGGTCAAACAGTGCAGTACAGGGCAAGTACTGTGCATTTGTTGGACTGATTCGCTGCAAATAGGTGGGCATTTGTCACACATGCAGACTGAGTGCTGACGGTTTAAAATAAACTGACTAGAGAGAGGAAATAATATTTCTCATTTTTCCTCTTTCTTTAATTTTTATCAGCATTCCCTGTCTTTGTTGTTAGATATCATACAGCTGACAGTTTACCTAAATATATTACATATAAACACAATAGCACTGCCTAAGATTTAATTAAAAATGCCTATTATATTATAGATGATGTTACATAGTATCTCTGCTTCATCTTTGTCAGTACTGGATGCTGGTTCGTCGGTTGTGAGTTTTATTGGCCGTCAACTGGTTTGACGTTTCCCCGTGAACGTGGGCTCACTGTCTGAGTCATTTCATCAGATATGGCCGGTGGCCTGTCACCTGCTATGTCGTTACTCTCTCCCTCACAACAGCCACAAAACAAACAGCGTCTAACACAAGGAAGCATTGCGCACATTCTTCTGAATTTCTCTGTTCCTCACACATCATAATTTCTGATGCAAAGTCATGACACAGGACAATATGATACAAATGTAACAACAGACATTATTCAAAGTAAGTACCCTTATTGTTTCCTACCTTTCACCAAGTGAGATAGTCACCTCAAGTTTGTGATCAAGTCAGTTTATCAAACTGATCGCTCTATATCAAACCTAACCTGGGCCTTGATGAGTCTCAACCCTGGTTGGTCAGACACACACCTGCAAGTTTAAAATCATTTAGAACAGGTTTACTGATCTGTATCTTGTCATAACGATGTAGAGATATTTCCTTAGTGGATATACTATGGATATGTTTAAGAATGTAAACTAAAATCGATAAAATCAAAAACTTTGACATTCGACACCTGTATCGCTGTCAACATCAGTCCATAAGTCAAACTTGTTGCATAATATAAAACTGGTTGTGGCAACACATTTTGTACAGATCTATGCCTTGAAAAGTCAGGAAGTGTGAGTTTGGTAGTAGTAAAGGTAGTATGTGCAAAATTTTCAGCATTGGTGAAGAATCCTTATTAAACTGTTGATATCTTAGGCTCCTGACCTTGCTTGCTCAGCTGTAAAAGAAAATGACATCAATATTTCTATTTTTTGCGCTTTGTGTCCCTGAGGCTTTGTTCCTACAAAGCAATTATTCGTCTAAATTTATCTGACTCTACACTGAAATAACCTTACACCTACTTAGACAAAAAATTACCATTAAAATCCTGATTTTAATTTTATATTTTGTAGAACTATCAATCAACTTCTGTTACAATTTTGTCACTCAAGGTTGAACTTTATCTTGTCCCTTTAAATTTTCTCTTACTAGAGACAAACTTAACATTTGTTTTAATGAACATTTGAAGTCCAACTCTTCATTTTCTAGTGCAAGTCATTTCATTGTGTTTTATGCTGTGTGTGTGACTGTGGTATGGGGGGGGGGGTCGGTGAATAGGCCTTCCTTTGTATGGGGCAGCTTTACACTGATTTAAACCTGCTGTTTAAGACCACATGGCTGCTTTTACTGTTCACTCAGACTATGTGGTTGCACTACGACATGCACTTAAACATCATCATCATGTAAACACCAACCAAACTGAGATATTTCTTAAAAATATACCTTTTAGCTACAGCTAAAAGCTAGCCAGGCTAATTGCCTGTGTCTGTTTTGGTGGGTGGGATGCGTTTCTTGAGGTACGGTAATCACTGGTAGATATTTAAGATGACCAGTTCTCTGCTTTTCTACATCAAACACAATCATTGTTGGTTCTTTTTTTGAAATGAGATTAAGTAATGTGTGTGTGTGTGTGTTTGTCTCCTGTTGACCCGTAAGTCCTGATACAACAGTGAGTTTTTGATGCCGCTGCCAGCAGTCTTATGATGAAGGGCTAAACAAAGAGAACCAGTGTGACGTAAACTCCACACATACACACACGCTTGTTCTCAAATTCACAGAACACACACACAGCACAGTTACTAAGTATATAAGCTTGATAGACCAGTTACTCTCAAATATGTGTGTTTACAAATGCTTGACAAGCATGGTGGCAGGCAGAAATACAAAACACACAAGGTCAGGTCTTACACTGGGTGACATAAAGGCGTCAGAGGAGACAGGCCAGGTTATCATAATTATGTAGGATAATATGTGACTATACATATATATTATAAACATTGGTATCCAAACAACATCTGTGACAGAGTTTTTGAAGCACTGACTGCAAAATAGTGGGTATTATTTAGAAGAGAGTTATAACAATCTTGGCAAAGATGCTGCTCTATGAACTGATACAGTACACTATAGATCTGTGCCTGTTACCTTTTGTTCGGCTAATTGTAAAGCTCAAGCATTAATCTGACCGTCATCTCTCTAAACACATTTGTTAAACAAAAAAAAATGTTCCTGTTAAGTTCACAAATAGAGTCCCACAAGTGCACAACACCAACTTCCATCCTGTTTCACATACTAGCTTAATACAGAGTAACACAGCTGTCTCTCAGTGGTACCAAACCAACAACAAGGTCAGAGCTCTGCTTGCTTTGCTAGCGGACACAGTGTAACTACATGAGGTGGTTTAGTTTGTCATTTAAAGGTGGGTCACATGAAGATAAAAATGTCCCTTAAATCTACAGAATTATACTTTCAATTAATCAATTAATTATTTCGCTGTAGAAAAAAGTTTTACTATCAATCCACTGAGAAATTCAAACAGATCATAAATGAACACACAGACTCAGCTTTAGTGGTATTGTACCTTACACACACACATACAACATATTTGTTAAATGCTGAGGTGTTTATTGGCCTAAGGAGCTTACTGTACCTATGAATGAAGAAATTACCTCGTGCTAGGCTTATTTTGTGGTCATATTGTAAGTGTTGTTGGGTAGTCAACATCATGATAAAAGGCAATTCTAAAGAAAGATATGTTTGTACTTTTATTACACATACATGCCACTGTTTTGAAAGTCGTTACAGGAAAGAAGGAGGACAGAAAGCAGCTCTGTTGTGATCAATCAACTAAGCAATGACAGATCTCTACTATTCTTAGAAGCTAAGTTTAGCTGCTCTCCTGCTTGGCAAACTGTCAAACAGTGTTTTCATTATACATTACATTCTCCAGAGAGTTGAACTCCCTATAAAAAAAATATGACGTATTCCTCAATACTCATGTCAAGAAGCACAAGACTTGGTGCATCTATCAACTGAAGTAATGGATGCACTTATTGTATGATTGCAAATCAATATCTTCCAACTGGAAATTACCAGTAATGTCCGTATTAGCAAGGCATAAGACATTCAAGATAAATGAATGTGGCAAACCTCTTGTACCACTGTTCACTGCGATGAAGCTCAGTGACATATCTATGGGCTAATCTCAAATTATGGCTGGGAGGGTTTTATACAGACAAAGTTTGGATTCAAGACAAATAGGTCTATCAGCTGCCCAACCCATAAAATATTTATAGGATGACCTCATGCTTTGTGGCAAACAGAATACAAGGCATGGGATGGGCATAAATGTGGAGTTAAATGAAAATGTTAGACAGTGAACTTAAACACATTACAAAGTCAATTTGTTACTACTTCTTTGCTGCTATGCTAGAAATTAAATGTGGACAAAGGCAGGGAATAGCAGGAAAACAGCACAATAAAAAGTCACTGTATACTCTGAACAACAAGAGTTACAAGCAGGCACATCCAAAGATAAGTGTGGAGATATCTCTGCAAGTTTAGGGTTGTAGATAAACAAGCAAATCACTTTGCTGTCATTATGATGTTGTCAGGGGAGTTGTTGTTGCCTTGACAATCACCCAAAGATTTGGGTGATGGTTTAGCAGCTGAATATCAACAGCCTTTCGTAGAAATAGCGTGCTCCACCCTTAATTTTCAAGCCTACGGTGCGGAACAGGCCTAACCACTTACTTTTGCATATTTGTTATTTGACCACAGAATGGCGATTATAGTAACTGTTATAACAAATTAATTGAAATGATGATGGTTTTATGTGTGAAATTGGTGGCGAACCCTCACACGCTTATATAAAGAAAGGTTCAGGTCAGGTCAGAGCAACAGGAAATCAATTAAATAGTCACTTGTTTACAAATCAATTAGAGCATAATACAAGAGTAGGTTCAACACAATGCCATGAATTTAAGTTGTGAAAATAAAACCCTATAGTTCCCGGTTTTAGCTGCTATTTATTTTACAAGTCAGCAAAATAACACAAGCAAGAAGCCAAACAACAAAACGTAACTTCAATCAAAACAGGATAAACAAAGCAGAGCCAAAATGGAACTAATCAATTAGTCTAAACCGCGCCTACATTCCGTTCATAATATAATAAAGAATTTTAAGCGTTTACATTACAAAACCACATCTACTAAAGGGCAGCGCACAACCCAATAATCTGAATTTAGGCGTAGTGCACAGGAGTCAAAACAACACCGGCGACAAGCGAGACAAAGAAAACCAAACTCCAGCCAGACTCCCTTGTTGTTGGCAATTCCTACACTTCTGCCACAAAACACAGACAAAGGAGCTCCTTTAATGCAGACACCTCCGTTGTAGAAAACAAACGTTATACATTTGACACAAGCTGTAACACAAAAGAAGAAGCTGACTGCAGTCCATCGACAGTCTATGAGGATGGTTTGTTTACACCGAGCTAGCGAGGCGGCTAGTCCGCTAACAAGAGCTGCCACAAGAGCTAAAGAAGCAAGATAACTCTTTAAACGAGCTTCTATCCGTTTTGACAGCTTTCCGTTTCGACCTATCTGTGTTCAAATGTGCCAAATACGGCCTTCACCTGATTTACAATCCCTCAAAAAAGAAAAGCAAAGCTGTGCTTTCTCGCTGGCTAGCAGATTATGCTTCTCCCCGTTGTTTTGACAGCCAGAATTAGCTGGATAGCAAAGCTGCTAGCTGGTAGGTTACGTTCAGAGAAGCGCTAACGTTACGCTGAGAAAGTCCTGGGTGACATTTAACAGCTCGAAAACAAGACAGAACAATAACCACAACAGTTAACAGTGACAAATGCGTGGCGTATTATTTACCTGGTCCGGGTGTCTGAGAGGGAACCCGTGTTCTGGGCAATGTAACACAGTTAAAATAGTTCTTGTCGCCACTCCGCTCTTCTCTACTCTGAACGCTTGCTGACTGTCGCTGGACCAGACTGGACTCAGCGACGTCGGAGGGAGGCATTCAGAGCGTGACGTCGGTCGCATGAGCATCAGGTAGCCAATCAGATTTCTCGGTGTGAAACAATTGACCAACCACCAACGACCAGGAACTGGGGGAGATATTTCACAACGTGAGTAACATATTTGTAGTTTTTATTCAGTGGAACAGTACATGGGCGTATAAGGATGAAAACAGGGCAACGTTACTAATCAGAAAGAAACATGCAAATGAATTTGATATAATGTAAATCACGATTCTCTGCATTTACATTCAATAGTATTTTAAAAGTAGAGATCAGTTTTTACATATAGATACTTCTTTGGCAAGCTACTGCTGCCATGTTTAAACTGAGCAACATTCAACATATTTAGTCAGACACTATTTTAAAGCTTTTTTCGTGATATGTTCTTTATTTAAACTCAGAATAGAAAATAATCATCAGATCTTGATTTGTTAAGAAGATTTTTGATATTTTGGCTTGATACAGGTCTATAAAGTAGTCTATCTTTAACAATAACTTTATTAACAACTTATAAATCATTGTCACACACTGTGAGAGACTACATTGACCTTTTTGTAGGTGCAGGTGGCGTGACCAAATCTGAAAGAGGAGTATGCACTGTGATAAAAATGGCTTCATACTGAGAATTGCTCCACCACTGTGTCATCTGGTCTCTGTCCTCTCTGCTCCCTCTGGTTTGAAATGTACACATCCATGAGTGTATCACACCACAAAACACACACACACACACACACACACTGAAACAGACATGCAGTGCAATTATACGGTTGACTTTCATTGCATGATTGTGCAAATAGATTTATTGTGATGCAAGGCTCTGGCAGCCGGGTGTGTTGCTTAACTCAGCACAGCAGTCAGGTTAATCAGGTTCACAGTATCACCACTAAACAAGTTCAACAACTCTTTCAACAGCTATTGCATTGTTTCAAGAAGCAGAAGCCTCAGAAATGCTTTTTGGAAGAGAAGGTCAAGGAACTGTACATAATCTTGGCTCCATTTCTGTGCTGCTGTCTCTGCTATGATTGTTACAGACCTTTGACCTAAATCATTGCTGTGTGCACCTGACACAATACTATGCTTGCCACTCAGTTATATTGCTTTTGAATTAAAGGACTGTGTATCTGGAAAATGACTAGTCGTCTTACATAGTTTGGTTGGTTTTGCTGACTGTTTTTTACCATGGTGACTGGCACTGAGCTCATAACATTGATTTATTATATTATATATAACAGAACCGATGTGTCTTCAGAGTTCTGTGCCAAGGACTCTGTGTACAGTCTGTGAACATAACCTTCTCTGGCACTGATAATGAGGTTCAGAATTTGATGACAGAACTCTGTTAAACATGTGGAATAGCTTGTTACAAATTGGAGACCATTAGCTCCAGAGCCCTCCAGTGAACTCACATTTGTGAAAATATTCATTAGGTTCCAAAGTTTGTTTGCATAACGTTGATTTCTGATTGCACAATTGTGAATTAAGCATTTAAATGTTTCTTTGTTGCTCCTTTTGTGTTTATGTGTGCATGTTCCATGTTGGGTAATGTAGCCATTTAAGTTCTGTTGCTGCTGTACCAAAACAGCAGTCCTAACATTGTTTAGAACAGGCATGAAGACACATATTCACTCGATTCACATAATGAATGAGTAACTTTCCATTAGCTGACAGTGAAGTATGTAAAATGGTGTGTCTTACAGAGACTGTGTGTTTGTTGCTGGGATACAGGCATCTACACAGCGTCAACAAGCAACAACAGGTAGGCCACGCCTGAAACTAGATTTGTGTAATCTTCTTTTGATAATGTGACAGTTGGGTGATGCTATCAACCAAATGTCAAAAAAACGTTAATAAAAATATTGTAAACAAAAAAAACAAAAAAAAAGAAACAGTGTGTGACTGTCAGCCACAGATAAGCTTTGTCTCAGAGCAAAGTAGCAGACATGATCACACATTTGGTCAGCAACACACACACATGCAAGGGGTCCGATAGAGAAGAAGAACACATGAGGTTATTGTCCGACACCCACCACACCCCCACTGTCTCATATGCAAAGTTTTAATTACCAGCTAATTTGGCCTTTAGTTTAGAGGTGTCACACTGAGTAGAACTATTTAGAAATTGTGTGTTGTTATCTAAGTTGGTAGGTTAATAATGCACATTGAGTCCGTTATGACACACATTGGAAGCCCTGGGTAAATTAAGTGTCTGTCTCCATGTTTACATGAAGACGCTGCTCATACTGTCTGTTGATTTTGAATAATTATGTGTTCTGAGTGCCCTAAAAGTGGTGTGATGCAATTTCAATTAATTTGTTCAAATAATGTTTTAATTTTGCTGCTTCCTCAGGTTATGTTTGTGCTTTTAAAATAAATAACCTAAAAAAACACATGGGTCAACCTGGATTTACATATTGTTTGATTAGCAACGGCACACTGCAGAATCCTTGAGGGAAAATAACCAACAGGCGTTTGGTCTTGATACCTAAAACCTTGAATCTTTAAAAACAAGATGAGCTTGTTGGCAACAGTCCCATAATGTGGGCGGTTTCATGTTTACACCAGCTGCACCAGAAAAGTGCTGCCACACACAACATCCACAAACAGGTTAGGAGGACATCAAGCAGCATTGATGCTTTAATTGACCCATTTCCCACGTCCACAAAAACATCCCCAGATGACTGGATATTCTGGTTTAGTGAGACTCGAAGATCCATTCTGCTCAGGCCAAAGCTTCTAGAAAGCATATGGATGTTGGGATTGTGTGGTGAGCAGGACTCAGGCGCAGGCGCGGAGGCAAAGTTCTAAGTCCAGCTATATCTAAACAGGGACTTGATCTTTGAGCTCCACGTGTGCTGGAAAACACAGAGGAGAAAATAAAAAGCTTAAAAAATATTCTATGTATTTTGTTGTGTTTTGTCTTTACTCCTAATCCAGATCAGAGAGTTTTCCTATAACAGCTGCTAGCTGATCCAGTTTGCTTTTGGCATTATGTAGTGCTGGAGTAAAATGGTCAATAGCAGCTTTGTCTGACTGAGACAGTATTATGACAGACTGAAAAAATGCTGCTGAATCCCAACAACATTCTGAAAGATTTCTGAAGACAACAGGCTATGTGTAACCAATAATCTGCAGATTTGTATATGATATTTGTCTATTTTTATTCTAATATTTCCCAGTAGCTGCAGTTTGGACACATAAGGAGCCGAGATAAGAGCCACCAACTCCTCCTCTCCTGCTTGTGATGTGGTTGTGGTGATGTCATTGCTCCCTGTCTCAGACAGAGAATAAAATGAAAACAAAAAAAAAGATGTTAGGAAAAATTGTTTGAATTGGTTTTAATATAATAGAGTCCAACGGCAAGATGGGGAAAAGACGGCACTAAACATGTTAGGCTACATCATTAGCCAGCTGGGGGAGCCAGCTGGGGGACAGACACTAAAGAGTCTCCCAGGAGTCTAGTAACACTGTGTTGTCCTAAACCACCCGGTTTGGGAACAGATGACTCTTTTTTGGCCCTTAAAGAGGACACCAGATGGAAGTTTCAGACAGACTTCAAACAAAATCTAGTCTATAGCACATAAGCCTTACCGTTACTACTGTCACATGTGATGGAGAGTAAAAAAAAAGTAAAAAAAAGCATCATTCTGACATGGGAAGCTTCGACTGGTTGCAGACACAGACTGAGCTAAAGCACAAAACTGCAGACAAACAGGCTGATGGTAAAACCAATACAGAACTCTTGTGAGTTTCAAGACAAACTTAAGTTGTATCTCCAGAAACCTCCCAGATTGTTGGCAGCAGATGGCGTCAGGTGAGAAGGATTAGATGGACCATCAGGTTACACGTTCACTGCTGTAATCTTCATTAAATACACACACACACACACACACACACACAGGTTATATACAGATAAACCATCAAATGAATGCACAGACAATGGTCTTTCTAGGAATAATGAGCAGCTGCTGCAATGAAAGCGGGCATCAAACACACACACAGACACACCCACACACACACGCTATCAGGTGAAGAGGATTACACAGAGACAGTTCTGTAGGTCGGTCATGCTGCTCTAGTCAGTGGTCTAATCCAATTACATATGAGCAGCTAAAAGTAATGGGATTGTTATTGGGTCACTGTACAGACTGTGACTGTGTGCTTGACATCCAGTGTTAAAAGTTGTAAGATGCAGGTGAGCATTTCTCAGGTTTACAGAGGCAAGATGGCGTCAACCTGGAAGAAGCAGGGGAACCATAAAAGTAGGAATCAGATGGAAAACTCTATTGAGCTGAAGGCCAAGGAGAGACTGCAGAAGTCATTACATTTATATGAACACAATGTGACTTCAAAACATCCTGTTTCATTTCCAAAAGCTCAACATAAAATACAATTTCATGCAAACTAATCTTGGCAAGTAATATTTTAGCTATAAAGTAGGTGATTGATAAGTGTGTAGCTTATGGTAAAAAGAGTCATAGAAGAACTTATGGGAAATTATGGAAATTACCACCTTGTACCTCTAGGAAAGCGGTCCAAGGATTATCATGACTGTCAGTCTTGTATTTTTGGGAAGCTTCCATCAAATCATGTGAATAGGACAGGTGCTGAATGGGTTAAAATCACCATTCTAACAGCAGCCATCACCACTGTGGACTTGTAGAGGGCTGTCCTGATGAAAGAGCACTCCATTTATAAGCTTCAAACACTGAATCAGAGATCAGTGTAATAGGATCCTGTAATAGTGACTCTGATCCAGGTAGTCCAACTTTGCCTTGGCTTGCCTGCAGGTTCCACTAATTTGGTAGATTCTCTAGATCCACCCTCATACTGAATCTCCCCCTACATCAGGCCATATGAGTTTCAAGTTTCAAGTCCTGTGAGTCGACATCTTGATCATTTAGAGTTTGTTGACGGCATGTTTCTGGAAGATATTCATCTCTATGACAGTGTGCTCAACTGTCTAATGCCATGTTTGAATTAGAAATAGATTTCAGAGTAGCCCTGCTTTATCAATGGCAGCAGTGTACCAATGACTCTTGACTGCAGCACTTCCTGTTCCTTTTTAGGCATCATTTTCCAAAACAGCCGCTCAACAACAAAGACTTATCTGTACTCGTCATATTTGTGGAGAACAGAGTTAAAATGCTGGATGAGATTTTTTCCAAAAGAACTGCAGGAAGACTTGTTTTCAAAGACTAGTTTATCAAAGAATACACAGTAATACTCATGTATAAAACATAGAAAACAGAATGAAACACAATAATAAAATATACTTTCTTTTCCGATCTATTTTTTTTAGAAGTAGCATGTAATATATTGCAGTCCTTGTCTGTCATGTTAGTTATCATTTCATCCCACAACCAAGACTCAACCAGTACAAATGGCCAAAAATCACGGTACAACAGAATTACAATAATCATGTACACCACAGGGCTTTTTGTTGTTTTAACCAAGTTGCGTAAACACCGTGAGAGATGTCCACTCGCAGCAAACGTGTCTCTTGGTGCGGCTTCATTAAGGCAGATACAGCACATTAATCTCACTAATGGAGGTTTCGTTCACTGTCGGATGAAGGTCACAGAGCCGGACTGCTGGTGTGAGCTGCTTGTTTAAACAGCCGCCATGTCAAGATGGCTGCAAACCAGAAAGCCTCATTAACCTGCACAGGCACACTTGTCAGGTCACAGCCACTGGAACATCTGCTCAGGTAATAGTAGTAACAGCAGTCGTTACTACACAGAGCTGTATGGAGAGTGTGTTTTTATTGTCCTGGCCCTTAATTTTTTCTTTTTTTGCTTTAGTGGAAGGTTTGTTGCAGCGTAAACATCCGAATACCTTCTACATTCTCTTCTTCTTCTCTCCTCTTTTGGTAGAGACTTTTCTACATTTCTGTTGTTGTATTACGAGTGTTGACTTTAGCACAACTCATGCATCATGCAAAAAGTTCTTTGTGACACAACTGAACTGTAATAATCTCTGCGTCCAAACTATGTCTTTGTGAGTCTCTTTAAATAACAATCAGAGTTGTATTTATTATTTATTTATATATTTATTTTAATTTCTTCACCTCAAACTAGTTTCATGTGTCCACTTTAAGGGATCCAGTTTTTTTCCACCTGCTAGGTCCATTCATCATCGATATCTTCAGTTTTGTTTGCTCTTTCCTCCACTCTTCAGGTGCGTGAACAGGATGTTACACATGAAAGCAGACGGTGATGATTGAAGGATTTTTCTTTTTTTCCTGCCTATTCTTCCACTGATTTGCTATTTACACTCTGTTATTTACACTAGCTTTTTGTGAGAAGATGTATGAATGAAGGAAAAATGAAACTTGTGTGTCTCATCCTGAGCAAAACCCTGAAAAATCTCTTTCCATCGTCACCGTCACCTCCTCCTCCTCCTCCTCTTCACTCTGCTGCTTTCATCCAATCCCATCTGGCCGGCACGTTATTTACACACAAACTGGTCCACGAGCGTCGTGCACCGCTTGCACTTTACATAGCAGCACCAGTGGAACTTGCAGTGGCAGCGCTCATGCTTGTAGGTCTTAAACTGGTCGTACCCTCTGCCGCAGCACATCAGCTCGCAGCCGTCCATGCCCTCTGAGGTTTTGTTGCAGAGGCGGCCCTGTGTGCCCAGCGAGCCTGTGGTCTCATTGCGGAGGCAGTAATCTGGGCTGGGGTCGATGTAGACTACGTCCTCTGCGGTCGGCGTGTTGAAGCGTTTGTCAACCAGCTCCAGCTTTCCCTAAAGGGACAAGAAATTGATCAGCTGGTGTTTATAACACCTAAAAACAATTGTAAGATAAATGAGTGAATTCAGTACCTTGCGTCCAATCCGCATGGCTGCCGCACTGTCATATTTCTCTTTCAGGTGCTCTCCTACGCGCCTGAAGTCGGCTAGCTGGAGCCAACAAGTCTTTAGACTACAGGAACCAGAGACTCCATGACACTTACAGGCCACATTGGCGAGGTTATACACTGCCTGGTGGAGGGAGACACAGATGTTAGACACATGTTTCAATATATCAACAACAGGTTAAAATACTCCTCTGTACTTTTTCACTACAATACTATTTCCTGCTCCTGATAGCTGTCACACTGCTCAGCATGAAAACCACGCATCTGACCAGTAGGCCAGCAGGGGACTCTATGGTTTAGTTTTGTGTGTTGAGCATTAGATTCATGGTTGCTGCTACACTGCTACCATCTAGTGGTAAACACTTGCAACTACTCCTTCTCATCAACTAGCAAAAGGGAAAATAAATCAATGTAAATCTTTGTGTTAGAGCCTTCACTGCTAGATTGCACAATATAAACATACACAATATATAATGCGTTGAATAATTTTACACGAATAATGAAATAAAAAGAAAGATGAGGCGCTAAATCCACATATGCCAAGGGCAGGATATTCCTCTGATAAATGCTATGATGAATCTTCTGAATGCAGTGAAATAGAGTATACAGAGGGAAATGCAAAGGTAAGAAAAACAAAGAAAGAACTGAGCTCCATATGTCTCCATCAAAGTAGAACAAACAGCTGACTCAGAATAGCTGCAGTACTACTTACCAGAAGAAATGTGGTTCAAGTGTATAAAGTCTATAAACTTGAGACTTTCCCACTCTCAGTGTCTACACAGAAAGAAGTGTTTTAAGAGTACTAATGGCTGACAAATTAATGGTTCAGTGAGTCCTTTTTAAACTGCTGCAACATTTCCTCCTGTTACATGGGCCATAAAGTCAGTCCTATTAATATTGTAGATTCTTTCAAAATTATAAAGTATTTTAAAGATTTGAGATTTCTGGTCCTACCAGCCGTGAACTCTAGGGGGGGCTCTTCAGCCCTGAAGCTTTTTCACTTAAATATAAATTACAGGTGACCTAATCTCACATGAACAAAGCTTGAAGTCTCGGAATCAATTACTTAATTCTTCACACAAATGAAACCCATCACTCCGTCTCTTCGTGTCGCATGATCTCAATTACCTTCTCACCTCTGTTAACCCCTGTGTCCCAAAAACCCAGCGACCCCCACCTTCCACCTCCTGCTCCCCCTCTTCTACTTTACTACCCAGCAGGCATAGCACTCGGCACCCTTCAATCCCATGGTTTGACCCCAGCGACCCCGTTAAAGACACAGAGAACAGGGGACAATGATGTTTTGTGGAAAAGGGATGTTTTTGATATTTTTCCTTACAAAATGTTAAAACAATAGAAAACGTTTATTCTCAAACTGTGGTAGGAGCAAGGAGCAAGTGAAACACACATGGGAATAAATCCTTGCATTTTATGACTCCTCGCTGTTTTATGAGCAGGATCCCCAACTGTGGGCTTTATGAGATGTGTGTTTTTAACAAGAGTTAATTTTATTACTAGTGTTGCTCTCTTACTAATCACTTTGTTCACTCCTATTTCACATTCGATTTTAGTGGCTTGATTATTACCTTGAGCTTTCTTTGTTTTATTAGTTGCCAATAAACCTCATGCTGTCAACTCAAAGCACGCATGTGTGTGTCCAGCATGATACTAAGCTATTTGGTAGGTTACGCCTGCTAGGCACAGTGACACTGGACCTGATGGACACATACACACACACACAGTCAGTCATCCGTGGTGGAGACACGGTCTCTGTGGCAGGCACAATAGGTTTTGCTCAGACAGGGTTAGGGGTTAGGGGCCGTGTGTGCATGTGCATGATGTGTGTATGTGTGTGTGGAGAGTCAAGAATAAGAGAGAAATAGAGAACATAGCTCATCCTTTGTGATAAATAAATGTAGAATTCTGGAGGAAAAGGGCCTTTTTCTGCCTTAATTTTTCACATTAATGATTTTGTTGCTAAATCTATTTGACTTTAAAAACAAATCATTCAGCAAAACACATCCTGACTCATTAAGCTAGAAGAGGTTGACTGACAATGATTCTACACAATAAACAAAAGTCAGCACTATATAATCTCCAGGCTAACCATGAAGCAAAAAACAGCCCTATACTGAGATACACAGTTAGGATTTTGTGCATGATTTGACTTACAATCCCTTTAAACCTCACCTGTGGAGTTCTAAAACTAAAAGCACATTAGCATGGATACACAATGTGTTTTCGCACACTAACACCTCAGCCTAAGTGAACACAAGTGCCACACAGCATTAAGCATAAAGAGCTTCATGACCTATTCCATTCTTTAACCAAAACAGCTAAGACCGGTCATTGTTGCAACATGTAACAAGATGACCCACAGGTTGACAGCTTGCTTGAAAATTGCCTCCAAAGTAAAGGTGACTCAAAAAACAGCCTGTTATTGTCTAAAAGCTGGGAATGTACATTTAGCGGTTTTTAGTGTCTGTGTAATGAGCACTGTCTCATTTGATTTGTGTGAAGCAGAGACAGTGGACCTAGGTGGCTGTGTGTGGTGTGTGTGTGTGTGTGTGTGTGTGTGTGTGTGTGTGTGTGTGTGTGTGTGTGTGTGTGTGTGTGTGTGTGTGTGTGTGTGTGTGTGTGTGTCTTTGAGAGTTGCAGGAGTGTGACGGAACTCTATCTCTCACCCGGCGTCTCTGTCTCCAGACGCTTGTACACACAGACGACCACGTTGTCCACCGTTCACACAAATCAAATGAAGCTGAGCATATACACACAAGCACTGATACAAATACACACACACACACACAGCGGCACGCCCCTGTCACCTCCACAAAAGCCCTGCAGTTTGCCTTGTTCAACCAAGCAAGACAAATCCCGCTTAGGACAAACCAGCATGTCCAGGAAAGAAAGAGAGAAAAAGAGGATAGAGAGAAGGAGAGAAACTGTCTTCCTCTCCGTCTTTTCATCTCTCTCTTCTCTTTTCTTCCGTTTCGATGGACAGAAAACAATGGAAGCAAAGGATCAAACAGGGAGACAGGAGGAAAGTCATTCAAAAGAGTGTGTTATAGAACTCTGTGTGTGTGTGTGTGTGAATGTGTGTGTTAATATAACGTGGCAGCAGTAGATCTTTTCCTCTTACGCTCTCCTATAGCCCCAATGGGACCTTGAGCAGAAACACAACCTCTCCAGACCCTCACCTTTGACCTCTGACACACACAGACGCACAAAACTAAGGCTCACTGTCTCTCACACAAATCAAACGGCACTATGCACACACAGCGTCTCTGTCTTGTAAACAGCTTAAACAAAGCTAACTGAAGATAAACACATTCTCCTGAGCCAGTGTATACCAGAATGCGCAAATGGAGCTTTTACAAGGAGGTGTGTGTGTGTGTGTGTGTGTGTGTGTGTGGTAAGGTGAGTTTATTTTTTGTCATGTCATCTCCACCTTAAAGCAAACAACTTCATGTTCCAAATTATCTAAGCATCAGTCTGTTCTCTTTTTTCTGAGACTTTTATTTTGAAATCTCATCCTACAGTCGATTTATATGTCCCCATGTGTGCCTGTGTGTCACTCCGCTGGAATGTGCATTGACCTGGTGACCTAGCCAGACTCCAAGGGCGTTAGCAGTTATACCATTTGGACCTTCCCAATAAATAACCTACACACACATAAATACTGCCAGGTCAGGCGATCAGGGGCCACCATGACCTGCACACATTCCTTCAGATGTAAGTGGGCTAAGGAGAAAAGGATGCACAAATTTGCTTTGCAAAAGTTTGACATCTAGAGGCCTTTAACATAAAAGTATGCGTTGGTCTCTGACCTGTCTCCCGGCTTCATTATTGTGCAGGTTCATTAGCGTGCGGGCGTGCTCAGGTGAACCACGTGGGTAATTCTTCTCTCTCTCCCGGGCATCCACGAACTCCCGTGCAAATCTGTAGCCATAATGCACATTGTCGCCGCAGCCACCCCACAGCCAATCACGTGGAAGGTCACGGGGTCGGGCGGTGCGGCTGCAGCCACAGGTGGAGAGCTCACCCTCACGGCATGCACGGCTGATGGCGTTGACCACGCCAGCCGCACTGATGGCGTAGGTGAATGCCGTCTCCCGGGAGCCTGATGGAGAGAAAAGAACATGGTGAGCTGCAGTTCTCTGGTGAGGGGGACAGGAAACGAGGGGAGCTGCACAGGTTAACCCCCCACCCCCACTCCCAGCTAAAAGCCCACACCCAGCTCCACCTAACAAAAGACAATAGATGTGATTTGAGGCCAGTATCTGGTTAAACTCAGCAATTTAAAGCACCAGCTCAGTGATCCGTTCTACACATGCAGCATTTAATGAAGTAAACATATCAGTTTCTCCAGTGGATCAGTGTCTGTGTATACCTGTCCTCACCAGTCAACCCTAATGTTTAAGGGTCACCTGTTCACGTGTCTTTTTTTATTCCTGTGCATTGAAGCAAATACAAAAGTCTCAGAAGCCTGAAAATTACTAATTCATTTAAGAGATGATTCAGAGAAACGATATTGATGATATTGATTGACAGTTTTTTTAATAATACAAACAATAAAATAAATTGATTAAAAATTCTGATAAGATTATTTAAAATAATAATTTAGAAAATAATAATGCTCATTATTTTGTTGTTGAAATGAATTCTCTTCTTAAAGTTTCTAATAAACAACTGGAGAAAATGTGCTGACACTGTTTGTAGCTGACTGGCCCATATTAATGATTCACTCTGTAGACTAACACCTTTTCACAATGTGGAATACACAGCACTGCCTGCACATCCTATTCTCTGCATTAATACACAAAACACAAAGAAGTAAGGAGGACGAAGGCGACGGCCCGACAGGTAGGAGGTTAACTGCTCTGAAACTGCAGGATTTACATGTGAATAACAAAGACATTTGTAGTTTTCCTGGTGACAGAGATAACAGAGATGATGTGGAGTGCACCCCCACAAAATGTCCCAAAGTTTAGATTTTTCTTTCTTGTCATTTTTTTAATTTAATGAATTAGTTATTTGTTATTTTTGTTATTATTATTATTTTAAGAGCTTCCCTTAAGAGCGCTTTGGTCTGGTATAATTAACACACAGTATATGACTTTACAACAGACTGGCAGGATTACCATGGCCTGGAATCAACACCAGCCAGACAGACAGGCAGGTATACATGCAAAACCTGGGGCGTATGAGCTCTTCATTCAGGGTTTCAGAATCAGAATTCCTTTATTTATCCCCGAGGGGGAATTCTTTTAAATTCGTTTCAGAAGTCAGCCGTTCATATTATGCAGCAGGATAAAGACACAGACAGAGAGAGACAGAGGGACAGAGTGGTTTATGAGGCTGCGGAGCCCAGACTTCAAATAGCAGGTCCGGATCTGCCGGCTCGGTGTCAGCTCATCAGCGCATTTCAAAAGAAGAGCCGCAGGACAATGGACCGACTAACACCTCCATATAAACCTGGAGATAGACTGACTGTCAATAGAGAGAGAGACAGGCAGAGAAGACGGAGACAGAGAGAGAGCAGCAAACACCTCGGCTGGCTGCCTGCAGCGGATTTGACACTTACGTGTTGATGAGACGTTTCCCACATCGCCTGCTGGGAATTAGACGCACGCAAGAAAATGATCCCTGAGCTATCGGTAGATAGATAGTAGATAGCTCAGCCTGTGGCTGCATATCTAGTTTTAAAGGCGTCTTGATGTCCACCTGTCTGCCTGCGCTGCTCGTTAGCAGTCGACTTACTGCGCTTGCGCAAAACGGGAAGTAAATTAGACTTTCTACACAAAAAGATGACTCGAACTTTCTCAGTCAATATTTCTGGCATAATTAATATCAGAAATGTGAAGAATGTATGGTGTTTGCTGTAGGTTAGTTATTTTAGCGCTGAATTCCACATTACGTTTTAAAACACATTCAAAAACTGAACTCTGTTGTGACAACTCAAGGAACATGCTGGACCACACACAGTCTAAATCCTGACTCACACCTAGTTTCTGTAGTAAACAAATAAATACAAAAAAAACAACCACAACTTTTTGCTATTCAAAGAAAATAATTTACTAACATTGCTAATATAAATATAAATAATAATTACTCTGATACTCTAATGCTATTTTTATGTAGCCTAGTATTCCTATGTATCAACTTTCAAAAAGCACAGAATCACAAATTATTGAATCAGAACCTGTGATGAATATCAGAGCCTGTCATTCAACTGACCACCTGTGCTCTGTGAAGCATTTAATTCCCCAATTTACAAGATCTGTCCAAACTTTCCCTAAATCGCACACAAAGAAAAACACCAAAACAAAAACCAGCTTCAAGTACAGACTGGAGCTGAAAAATCACAGCTGGATGTTTTGCTTGGCTTTCAGGGTAATCTAAGTGTTCTAGGTTTCAGATTTTTGCCAAACAAAACAAAACTCACAGTCACATACATACCTGAAGGCAACAACTTTTTAAAGGAGTACCACAACAAAACTGATATTTCATTTTTAAGATTAGAACACAGAATTTCTTCTGAGCTTTGTTTTCATCGAGCAGTCAAACTCACCAATCTGCATGACCCGTCCGAATACAGACGTGTTGTCCACAGTGCTGCAGTTCCACCTCCTCTGTCTGAACTGGTACTGGCACTCCTTGATGCCCATCTTGGCTCCATCTCCGATGTAGGTCATGTGGTCCTGGTACAGCTGGCACAGCTTCCTCTGACCCTGCAGGCCACACAGCAACAGCAGCAAAGGAGAGATTAGCAGAGATTAGCTGGTTAGTGGTTTGGTGCTTTATCAGGCCCTGCGAGGGAATTCCCTCCTCTTTTATTCGACCAGTTTTCCAGTCAGGCGTACACCAGGCTTTCATTGATGCCGTTGTTGCAGAGCAATAATGTGAAAAACTGAACCCACAGAATGAGTTGTGTGTTCGTCCCTGACAATAACTCACCTGGGATAGACCGGATAGCTGACTGCACAGAGGCTGAGCTCCGATGATGTACATCTCTGGTCGCTGGATTGGGGTCAGACCAAGTGACCTGAGAGACAGAGTTCATATTAAATCAGAATTTACACTAACAGAGTGTATCTGTTAAACTCAAAGGACAACAGCGGTTTCTGTGATCTACAAGTGAATCCATGAACAGAGATCAGACACAGCAGAGCATAAAACAGGATTTATTGGCACAAGTTCACCATAAAAAAACAACTGCTGTCAGAAACATCTGCCATAAACCCCCTCCTGTAAAATGAAATGACTGTCTATGTACTATGTACATATAATTGAGGTAAATCAAATTGTGTGAAGATCACAGAATCATATCTTAACTTTCCAGCAACACCATTCCACCCTTCAAGAACACACACAGCAGTTTTTGTAAGTCAAGAACAAGTGTGGCTAATTGACGGCTCTGCAGGAACAGCAGCAGCCCGCCATGCGCTGCCATTTGGGGCTCAGCCAGGGTAAATATTGTGACAGAGCCTTCACATTTGTTCCATTCACTGTTAGTGCCCTACCTCACGACTGGAACATCGCGGCACGACGCAAAACTAACCCCCCCCCCCCCCCCCCCCCCCCAAACAAAAAAAAACACACACACACAGTGACTCGAAAATGTTCCATTTGTCATCTTATCAGTGAAGAAGAATCAAAATATCTACAACACCTGCTGGAATCTAAATGCACACTGTGCGTAAAACTATCATTTTTTTCAAGTTGTTTTCTTGATGGTCATATAGGAGTCATATACCATTTACTGAGCACATCTTTCAGAAATCAACGCGTCGTCAGTGATTAGTCAGTTACTCACCACCACGAGTTGGCATCTACCACCAGCAGGTCGGAGCTGCAGGCAAGGAAGGCTGCTGCCAGCAGCAGATGTCGGAGGGCACCGGTTCTTCTTCTCCGTACAGGCCTGTTGTCCATGGTCCGCCGCGTCACCGCCACCACACAGCCAGTGCTGGGGAAAGAGCTCTGCTGTTGAAACATGAGCGGAAAATGAGGAGGCGTCCTGCTCAGTCTGGAGGGACCTGAACGCAAACCCTTAAAGATGCTGCAGGGTTCGAATCCGGCTCACGTGCGTCCTGTTTTGGACTACTCAATTTTCAGTCTTTAAAATTTTAAACTAAAGAAGAGGAATGGAAAAACAGAGGTGACGATCATCAGGTGTCTTCACTGTAACTAATCTAAAGCATTTCTCCCACGAGGATCCAGTTTACTCCGTACAAGTCCAGCTCAAAGTCGTGCGTAAAATAGTTTGGCTTTGGAGTTTTTACGCAGCCATGCCTTTCTTTCCTCTCCTCCAGTCTCTAAATTAAATAAAACAAAGCTACAATTTGAAAAGTGTGATTCAAGTGTTAGCTGAAAAAAGACTAACGAGGAGATTAAACCCCTAATTGAGCAGCAAAGCGAGTGTTCCCTGCCCTTCCTGTCCCCTCACGGCCACACCACTATCTCTCGCACACTTCTCCTGTTCTTACCCCCTCATTTCACCTCAGAAACACCCACCCCACCCCAGCCCCTTCCCTCTCTCCACACATTGCGCACGCGCGTGTGAATGCGAGATCACAACAATTGGATGCCATCAACTTTTAAGCCAACACAATAAGCACCTTCGTTCACAGCCTTTATAGGGATTATAAATGAACAGCAAACAGCGCCGACCTGATGGATAACATGCTTCACACTGTTGACAATTTTGGGAATCTCGTCCTAAATTCTACAGCCAATGTTTTCTTCATCACTTCACCTCATCTTCTCCATTTCAACATTAAAAATAAAATACAGGATTTAGTCTGGGACATTTATTGAGCATTTTATGGCACAGACCGAGGTTAAATGAGTGGGGGGTTTGCAGAACCTCCATCAACCTCAAAAAAGTTCATGGGTCAGATTCCTTTTATTAGCTGAAGTGAATAATTTGTTTGAATAAAAAGTGACTGCTTTAAATCGCCTAATCCCCTCTTCTTTGGGGGGAGAATATAAAAGGCACCCCCCCCCCCCCCCCCCCCGTACACACACACACACATGGACACGCATGCAGACGGTCAGGAGTCCTGAAAAGTCCTGAAGCAAAGAAAAGGCGTGTTGAAGCGAGCTCGCTACTCAATTCATAACCCGGTCAAAGACAAACTGCGGCCGGGTTGGTGGGCGGTGAACCTGCAGAGGAACAGGCTCTTTGATGTGGCTCAGTGCCTCTCAAAAGAAAGCGTCTACAACTAAAGGTGGGCAAAAACAGATCGACCGGACGGGGCCCCTAAAATCTGAAGAAAAGATTTACCAGGCAAACTGGGCTGTGAATTTTGGTGGGCTTTATTTATTACAGAGCAAAAAGGTACCAAGAAAGTCACCGAGTTCACAAATAACCAGGATGCACTTCACACAGGCTGAGCTACTTCAGCTCATATGAAACCTCAGCTTCATTTCAAACCACAGAATATCATGCGCTATTAAACAATTTAAAACGACCAGAATGTGCATCTAGAATAAGCACTTTTAAACATTTCAATAAGCAGCATACAATGCATTTGGAGACACTTTCCTGCTGACAAATGTCACCAAGAACCGCCTCATATTTCCAGTATCTGTGTAAACCCTCCTAGTTGAAGGATTCCTCTTTGAGTCGAATGTCACTCGTCTCTGCATGATAATAGACCCGCAGAGGACGCACACCTTTCATCTGCCCCCCGCCCCTTCCTCAATATACATCTGAGTGTAGTAAGATACAAGTTACCACACACAACAGCAGCGACCACTAAATAATCATAATGGCGTCAGATGTTTTGTTGTCCTTTGCTATCTCTTCCTGCTCATACTTAGTTTGCAGGTGGTGGTGGCCTGTGACTTTGTTGTATGTTAACGAGGTAACTAAGACAACACTGCCCTCACCTGGGTGGATACACACGTTGCAGATTGTGCTGGGGCAGTTTGTTGTGTGCCGCATGAAGTGGGTGAATGCCTGCCTGCCTGCCCGGTCTGTCTGTCTGTCTGTCTATCCATCTATCTATCCATATAATCAATATATTCACATGTTATATATACTACAGTTGTTATCCAGGTGCTAAAAACAAAGAGAAACTAAAGTTTCTTTGATTTTTGCTGAATATGTTACATTATTTGGACATTAATTGAAATAAAACTAGCTCAGAAATCCAGGGGAAACACTTTCAAATAACAGCAGAATAGAAAGGACTATCTGTAACTCTAATTTAACTCTGGAAATATAAAGTGTCAATAAAGATATGTAATAGCTGTGATGTTTCACAGCAAACTTGTAATGACCCTGTTCAAACACAAGGAGGAGCAATTCAGCTGTACTAGACATTGCATCCAGAGGAGAGAGGGGTAGAATAACACAGGGTGGGGTGAGGGCACAGAAATAAAACTTGGACAAAGTTAGAAGAAGAGAGAAGTGAAAAAAGAGAGAGGGAGTGTCCAAGTAATGGATACAGAGAGAGAAAGGGAGAGAGAGAGAGGTGGAGGGAGGGGGGTGGTGAGGGAGGGGGCTTGTCCCTAGAGGATATGAGCAATAGCCATGCAACAGGGAGCAATGCCTGAGAAAGTCGGCAGCTCCTCTCTGGATTAACAGCAGCCTCACTTTTTATTGCCTACAGTGCCAGACTTCAGCGAGAGAACCAGCCAACTCTCTCCTGCAGGGAAACCAGCTGCGGTCGGCTGATGAAGTCTGAGCTGATCCCCTGGAAGCTGCTCGTGCCAAAATGCTAAATATTAATTTTTAAAAATGACTGTCACTTGCAAATTGATTGCTCTCTAGTTTAAGGCAGGGAGAGAGGAAAGGATAGGACGCACATGACACACTGAATACCTGAAGAGAAATTTAGGCTCAAAGAAACATAGGAGGGATTTTGATTTATTAGAATACTTTCTCCAGAAAATAATTCAAAATGGGCCTAATGAAAGCTGAAGGTGAACATGTCATTTGTCCTGCAGGCAGAGCTGCAGATGTAGAGCTGCAGATGCCTGTTTTGAGGTGGATGTTGTCCAGAAACGTGTTACCGTTTCCAATCAGAGACAAAAAAAATAGAATGCCTACTACCATCATCTCTGAGCTGGCAGAGTGACAGGACAAAGCTCCAGACCACAAGTCCACAGTGGTGATAAGTGACCTCCTCTAAAAGCCTGATTTTGCACCCCTTAGACTGCTGTCTCTCCTCCAAGGTGAAGAAGTGGCTGCTATTTTGACAATGATGATGACATCATTGTTTATGTGGCGGTCAAAGATGCCAAGTGATCCATGATTGCTGGATTTAGTGTGTAAATGTAGGAGTACAATTACAAATACGCAGTAATAATCCTTATCATGTTTTTTTTTTAAGATGATACATTTGTAAGAACTCCATCCTGAATCAGAAACCCTCTGGGATGATGAGACTACCTGCGACACTCGCTAATGATATGCTGCTTGTTCCTTTTCCAAAACACCCACACCCACACAATCACACACGTGTGCTGCAACAAACTGCCAAATGCAGCTGGCTGTGGGGAAATTTACAGCTTATAAGGTCCTCTCTGGCTCTCACACACCCCCTGGGGGAAATGCAGTGGGACTTGGAAGCAGCTGAGATGGGCTTTGTAGCAGCCTTGGGCTTTATATCTGTCTCTTTGTTTTTTGTTGCGGTATACATGTGTGTATACATGTATGGCAGTCTGTGGAAACTCATCTTCTTTTATTCTGTTTTTTTTTAGCCCCCCCGCGCTCTTGTCCCCTGTCCTCTCTTTCCGTCACGCTTCCCCTCTCCTCCTTCACCCGCTCCATCTCCTCTCCGTCCACCCCCCCCCCCCCCCCTTGTCTCCATCCATCCTTCTGTCAGCTGGCAAGAGATGAGTCATGCCTCTAGCTGGGAGGCTAAAAAACTCTCACTCTTCTCTTCTCCTTTCTCTAAATATATCTTCTCTATACTTCTGCTCAGTCTCTCGGTGTCTCTTTTTCCTTCATTCTCGCACTTCTATCTGCTCTGTATCACCGTCTGTTTCTTTATATTCCTCTGCTTTGTTCTCTCACTCTGCTATAAGCTCTTTCTCCTTCCTCACATATTTTCTTTTTATTATATCTATTCCTCTATATGCTTTCCTCATCCTCCAATAAAAACCTGTTATTAAATGAAACAATACAAACACACACACTCTCTTTTTACTCTCATCATATCATATTTGGCATGTTTTATGTCTTTTGAACTGGTCGCTAAGAAGAAAGAAGCATTTATTACATGGCTTTGTTAAACACTCTGACTTCTGATTGGTCAGCCACAGCAAAATGCCAAACCCGAAGGCTCAAAGCCTCAAAAGTGAGGCCAGGAACAAGAACTTGTACTTGTACTTGTACAAGAACTCTGCTAAGTAGAAGCCTACATTGACTCTTCTTTATATGTCAACAGTCAACAATTATAAACAATCAAACCCTAAACATGCATTAGGTGGTTAAGAGTGAAGTTTCAATCTCAGCTTTTAAGCCACGGTAAACAATAAGCACTCTCCAGTTTCAAGATAACAAAAAAACATTAAAAGCCCCTGGACAGCGACAGATCTCCTGATAATTACATTTGTTTATACAACTGATTAAATCCCTAAATAAATAAATACATCAGAAATTAATCTTGACTAGTCATGTTTGGCTTCTCCATGGAAATGGAACAACTGGAAAAAGCCCTCGCCGACCCTGTTTGGCACTGGACTGGAACCATGGGACAGGCTGAATCCCTGATCAGGAGGCCCAGAGAGAAGCCACTGAGGCTGTGTCAGATCCCCTGATTTCCCCTTGGTGCCCTGGAGTTCGAGACTACACTGGTCTCCTGATCCCTTCCCTGGAGAAATTAATGCACACACACACACACACGCACACTTATCCGAACTGATGTGCACACATAAGGAAAAGCCTGTGCATGCAGAGAAAAAAAAAAACACATTCACCAATAAACACACACATTTTTGCCTTCTGCCTCACCCACCCGAAAACACATGCTTCCAGGAAATATTTCTAAATCTCCCTTCTTTGGGGATGCAGAACTCAATGTTTTGTGACACCAAAGTCTCACACAAACATCTAAATACCACAGAGGTCATAAGAATCTCCACATACAAAACTTTTGAAGACACACACACACTCACAGAGTTATGGTGTAAATCAGAGCAACTTTCACATGTTCATCAGGGGGATGAAGCGGTGCAAGTCTCGGCTGGTCTGGCCTGATTTTTCTGCTCATCTCTGAATTGATTCATCCGGCCTGTAAATCCCTAGAAAGCCTGTACTGTGTCAGGTCAGAAAACACACACACACGCACATGGTCATGTTTCCATCACTTTACATTACATACTGGGGAGGAGACAAATGTACTTCTATACCAGCTAATTATTTTTAAATTAGACTAAGATGTAGGACATTGTGACAGAGAAAGTGAGAATCTGCAATTTATGGAGTGTTTATTTATTGTCACCCCATTTTTTTATAGGGTGGTTGACTTTGCCAAATGTTGTGAGAAAAAAAAATCTGAGTCAGGATTCAAAAGACAGTGTGTGGCAAATTACCAAAACAATGTGGGATTAATAAAATAAGCTAAATTTAGATTTTAATATCTTTATATTTTCTTTGATGTGGGAGCGCAGCTGGCGGGTAAAAATCTGTTTGGTGAATCATCTGAGGGTTTATGTGTTTCATTTTGTAGTGTTCCAAATCACTGTTTTCGTCTAAGAAACAGGTTTCTCTTGGGCTTTATGTTTCAGGCTACTTAACAAATTCACTGCCTGCCCAAGAAAGTCCAAAGGATTTCAGGTGAAAGCCAGCATGTGCGCAGACACATGCAGACTTTGAATCTGGACAGCAAATGTGCAGCTGTTTTCATTCATACTGCCATTACCCATCAGTCTTTTGTTCAGATGAGTTATTATATAACTAAGTGATAACTTCCAAGACCGCAAAACAACCAAGCCAAGATAAACAGACCTAAAAACTGCAGTTCCCTGAATGTCCACATAATGGCTGGCTCCAAAAGTGAGTCCTTCCCCAGGTCTTTACCAAGGACTCCAATGGGATCACCACCTTATTGTGGTTAAGTGATTCATGACTATTATGGGGGGTAAGCATTAAAACACAACTGGTTAAGATTAGCTGGGTTGTCATGTTGGCTTGTGAAAATGAACAATACATTAAAATACATCACTATGTAAGAGAAACAATGAATTATTTTATGTTTTGGGATAAGACTGGGTTGTTAATTTGGCAGCCCAGCGCTTCCCTCACGCTTCACCTATTCACCATTTTTGGATAAACTAGAGCCCTGTGATTGACTGGCACCCTGTCCGGGTTGTACTCCGCCTCTCGCCAATTGACAGCTCCAGCCCTCGTTTTAATCTGTAGTACAGGACAAAGTGGGTTCAGAAAAGGGATAATTTGATGGATAAACTAGGCAGAGTCAAGAGCCATGCGTTGAATACAGAAAAACACTGAAGATCACTGCAGTAACATATGGCAGATAGTACTGTAATGTACCTGCAGTGCCTACACTTTGACAAAATAAATGCCATGCAAGACCAAAGCATGAACTGCACTTTTCAGAAGTTCTATTGAACTAATCCTGGTTATATCTTTAGGTAGTGCTTCAGTTGTTGTCTCCTACAAACTTCACAGCTCGGGTACACACTTTCCTTGAACTTGTCTTCCTCACCTCTCTAGTGATGGCATGTGTATGCCCACATCATTCCAAAGATTAAAAATGAGCTGTTTTCCACCTTCACGGTTCCCCGCACAAACACAGACAAACAGAAACAGGGTAAATTCCAGCCAGAAAACACACACACACACACACACACAACAATATGCAGCCTTTTCATGCCAACAGATGACAGAGTGCATTGAGAAAATGCCAAAATGCTGACTACTGAGGGAGAGAGAGAGCACACGGCTGAAAAAATCTCCTATGTCAGACTGCAGAGCTGGCAGAAAAGAAAAGCATTGTTGAGGACACACACACACACACACCTAGGCAGCCTGTGTGGTGCAGAATTGGAGCAAGGCGGCAGTGCATAACACACATACACACACACACACATATGAACGCAGCCTTTGAGGCATTGTGGTGAGACGGGAGCACAGACGAGCTGTCAGAGAGAGGGAAGAGACAGTGAACAAAAAGGAATAAAGAGAAAGTAACAGAGGTGGAGATAGATGGAGAGGGATGAAACAGACCTGCATCTCCGGGCAGTGACCCCTCCGTATTCAAGCCCCTTTTTTTACATCCCACCATTTTTTTTACCCTCTTAACTTTCCTTTCTTGTGTCTCCTGGCTTTCACACTATCTAATACCTCACTGTTTATTAGCCAACATCCTAGCACCTTTTGTTAGCCTTTCTGTCACCATCACCCTGACAGCAGGTGGGGTTTGAAGCTTATTTAGTGCTTGTTGGGATTAGTTGGTAGCTAATAATCTAACCTTTCCTCATCTACATTCCTCATCTATATTGTTATCACTTAAAGCCTCTGCCCGGGATCTAAGCAGCCATTTGTGTCCGCCATGTTCTGTAACAAACCAAAGCTACCATCAGCAATGAAATGAGAGGTCCTCTGCAGCTGTCCGTGCACATGCCCACAAGGAAGACTCCAATGTCCTGGTAAGCTACCTGGCAAGCTAACATGCACTGCTGTCAAATCTGTTGTACAAACTTTGGTTCGTGACCAATACATTCCCAATGCCCAGAGGTTCTGTAATCACCTGACACTATCTTGTTTGTCGTGCAGTAGTTCTGTTTTGAATCTGACAAGGCAGCTAATAGTTCCACCTCTGCAAAGAACATCTTCTTTGAAGTATGCAACCTCTCACAACTACTGTGAATTAGATGCCATTTTGATCATGATAATGGGTGATAAAGGATGATAATGTTTGTGTGAACGGTGGCTCTGACCGATCAAAAACCTCTCTAAAAGCTTTTGGAAAATTTGTTAAAATTGCAAAAGCTATGAGCAGACTTACAAGGCATCTTCAAGAGAATGGAAATTATTTTTGTTTTTATTGTTAATTCTGTTATTATTGATTGAAACATGGAGAGAGAGACAATGACAGTGGTGCCAATGAATGAGGCAGGAAAAACTGGAGAGGGAGCAGAGAAGCTTTGAAGACAGGTGCATAACACACACACACACAGAAACACACACAGACCGTGTTTCAGTACAGTACAGGTGAAGCCCTGGTGAAGCAAGGAAAGACCTGAAGGAACATAAAAGATTCATTGGGTACAGTGAGCCTTTGCATGTGCACACACACACTCACACACACACAAACAATGTGAGGGCACTCGGGGCATTGTTACTGTCTGCTTTCTCTTTCATATGCTGGTGTGTGCATGCATACTTTATGTGCGTGTCCGTGTGTGAGAGTGAAACAGAATCTACAGAGTCATGGTAATTCCATTCAGAAAGGTGTCGGCCTTCAGAGAGGACATGTTGACACACGCCCACGTAACCTTGGCAACCAGCAATCACCGTGGGTGTAGATGAAGCGTGTTGTCGAGGTGAGCAATTATACAGTTAGAGCCCTCGTCTGAATCATTAAATATAGGCACATGAAGTTACACACACACACAGGTCTGGTCACATGATAAGGAAGAGAAGACTGTGGGGCTGTCTAACCACACACACACCTGCCAAATCCCGACATCAAGACCTCAACTCTTGTTTTTAATATCCCTCCTCTTACTATTCAAACCTCCATTTTACCATCACATCCTTCCTTTTTCTCTGACCCGCTTCTTATTCTTCCCCTCTCACTTTTCCTCATCCATCCATCCATCCCTCTCTTGCTCAGTGTGAGTGCTAGCTCAGGCCCAGCGGGTTTTTTAAGAGGGGTATGACACACCACCAGAACACTGAGCACACACATACACACACACGCACAGCTGGGATATGAGGCAGACAGAAGGAGACAGAAAAACAGAAAAAAAACACATGCTGTGCAAGTACACACACACACAGGCAGGTCATGCAGAGAGAGACTCAGCTACTGCTGCTGAAGAGAAAGCCTGTGGCATATAGACCTGCCTCTCTCTGTTTATATGTGCTGCTTTCTACAGTATTTATTTCTGTCTCTTTTAGCTCATCATCCTCTCTTTTACCTTTCCTCTGCTCAGACAGAAAACAGCAGAGTCAGCTGACAGAGACTGACAGATTTTTAAAGACACTTTTGGACCCATAACACAGTCCCACTGGCTGTTTTAAGGCCACACTGGCTGAGCTTTAATTTTAGATTTGAACCATAAAATTTACACAAGCAACTGCTTACTGGGCCAATATATGTGTACAGTTTAACAGAACACGAGTGTGTGAGGATACACACATTATGTTTTATGGCTGAATTAGCTTTTGTCTGCTCCCCTGTTAAATCACAGGCTGTTTGTCCGGCAGACTGAGCCACATTTTAGCTGGGAACTGGTGCTAATCTCCCAGCCTGTTTGGAACTCAAGGTGTTTGCGCTATCATTATATAGCTTGGTATTCATGTCAGGATCGCTATTTTGATAATGCACGACACACTCTGTGCCTGAATACCAAGGACGTAGGTGTTGGCAGCCACAGGGGACAGAGCGGTTAACTGCTTTGTTTTTGCCCTTGATGAAGTTACAGAAGTTGAAAGCAGAGTGGGGCACTCTGGATGTTCTACGCTGATGAATACAGCTTTCAGGGGTCTATGGTACGATCTAAAACATTGTATATTTACACTGAGCTTTAATTCTATATAATTAGCTATATGTAAATGGGACTAATTATACTGCTAAGCAAGAGCCATTTTGAGTCCTTGTGGGAGGTCCAGACTGTTGTCAGGTTGGCAGCATCATAGTCTGCCTAAATTCCCAGTTAATCCAAATACAGGCAAAGAGGTGGTAGGGCAGGCACATGAGTAGGGAGCCCAGAAGTCGGTCTCTTAAAAAATATGCAAGTCTTAATGTTGTCACAAAAAGATAATTTATTAAAGAGCCACTTTATACCAGACTGTAAACCTGATTATTTCTGCTGGAAAGCAGCCTGACTCACTTTTAGAGGGCGCCACCAGAGGCTGCGATGGGAACTGCAGCTTGTTACACTTCCACATGGGCTTCATTTCGCAGCCCTCTCAGGAGGTTGCTGCTAATGCAATAACTAACATGACTGTTTAAAAATGGTGGGATCATTTGATAATTATCAGGAAAGCACTGCTTGACAGACTTGCAGAGAGTATGGCAACCAATCTAGCTGGAGCACTGCTGGGCAAACTACACCATGTCTTAATTACCCTAAGAATAATTTTTTTCTGCTCTAAGTAAAAAGTTTTTTAAAAGATGGGTATGTTGTATCTGTTGGGCTCATAAATAAAGACCCAAAGAGACCCAGAGATGTGATGAACCACACTGTTATATCACTTATAAAGGTTTGTTTTTGATTTAAAATTCATCAAATGAATTTCTGCATTACACTCGTGAGGTTTAATGAGTCTTATTGTCAACCTGGAGAGAGATGATGCAAAACCACTCTTGATTACATAACCTGTAGTGTTTTGGGTTTGTACAGTCATACACTCCTTTAATCTATTAACAATCACCAGTGCCCCTTTCTTGTTCTCATTATAATTGGCTGTGGTAACATTTTTTACCTCCTGAGTGGGAGAGAAAATGTACAGAATTTAGGAAAGATTAAAAAAACAATTTGTAGCTTTGGAGGAGATTTGACTGTTGAAGCCTGAACATTTGCAGCAGCTGCAGCTTTGGGATGATTTTTATGACACAAAGATTACTATTTCTTTAGAATGTGGTGAAATTATTAAAGTGAAAACCAACCTTTTCAGCAAATATATGCACTTTATATTGCCTGAGAATTCTGTAAGGGGAAGGAGAATAGAGAGGAGACGATAGGGAGAAGTGGAAGAGTTGCTGTGAGTTGTGCACGGCTGCTTTATTCCATGTAAAAACGCCTGTTTCTGCAGCTCCACACCCTCTCTATTATCCTCACCTGATCACTGTTGACTCTCTCCTATCGCCCTCTCTCTCTCTCCTTACACTCTCTCAACCTCTTTGCCACACTCCAAAGGCTCCAGCAAACGGCTCCCCTGTCATATTATCTCTCTCTCTCTAACACACACACACACACACACAGAAGCCCACAAACAGCTGAGAGGGAGACAGGCAAGCGTATAAAAAATATATTGTTTACATAAAAAGGCTTCATATGTGCAGACATATGTTCTGGTGTGTGTGCATGCACATATATAAACAAACATTAGACACACATTTGCACACATACCCAGACTGAGAGGGAGAGAGAGAGAGAGAGGCCCCCTGCAGGGGATGAAAGTTCAAGGTAATACACACTGAGTAAGCAATATTAGAAAATATCTATATATAGAGATCTATTACTGATATATTTTCAGTGCTGTCAGCTGAGACTAAAATATATCTTTGATTATTCCCAACATAAGCAATGCCAGATGTGAGGCAACAGCTTCAAAGTGATTCATTTGGCTCTTTATAAGACACACATGAGACAAATAAAGATTCATTTCTTTACACTTTATCACCACACTCCTTTAAATGAAATGTATACACTTTATTTGTATGCTTGTTATTACTGTGGGTGCGTGCATGTGGAGAAAAGGAGATGTGCCTATAAAGCATGTTAAAATTAATTAAAATAGATTTTTTTACATATTGGTTAGTGGAATTTTATGATGTGTTGTTTTTAGTTTTATTGCAGATTTTCAGCCACATGTAATCCTCACAATATCCAGCCGCTGAAATGTTGATTGATCTATTTTCTTTCTATGGTTTTGCAATAAAGTAGGAAATAAAAAAGAGGGCTGTTTACATGAGACAAAGAGCGCTGTATTCTGTTCTTGCGCCGTTTTGGATGGGCTCTGCTGGCATTTCCATAACAACGACGATAATAACAAAATCGCATTAAATCAAACTACATGTTAATGCCAAGTAAGCGGGCTGAAAGTGTTTCTCCGGTTAGTTTCCCGGTGTTTCCTGTGTGGTCCGCTCAAAGGGTTAAAGCCCAAAGTGAACTGAATTGTAAGAAGTTGGTTTCCAAGGGAAACTGTTCGCACCGTTCCAGCTGAGGCGGGACGAACCAACTGCGTGACACGGAGGGGGTAGGGGTGGACCGACACAATTACGAATTAAACCCACTCGGCATCGATTAATAAATTTTAACACGCACATTTCGTTGGAGTAACCTTGTGTTATATCGCTCATGTCAACACTGTTTGTTACCGAAACAGTTTTACCCACACGAGGTTGATATTATTACTTCCCTCCACCCCTCCCGTGCAGCCAGAGTGCTGGGGTTCCTGCCAAGTCCGTTTGAAAAGAGCAGACAAAGGCTTTGAGCCCAGGACGCCCCTCTCTCTCACTCACTCTGCCTACAAAGCCAATGTAGCTCTATCTTTTCCGCTTTTCTATCATGGAGCCGTTTTTAAATAGGAGGCGCTAAGAGTGTTTGGTTTTGTTTCTACTTTCTTATTTTGAAATGTACGGCCGTCTGGATCCCCGCACGGCCGAGAGAGGAAGGCTTTTTGTAGGTATAATACAAGGAAGCGTCGTCTGAGAGAGGGGGAAGGATTGACGCTTTTTCCTCCTCTCCTCCTCCTTCTTCCTTTCGCCCCCCTCTCCTCGTCTTTTGGCGGAGAGAGGGGTTGAGGCAGGAATAAACGCTTTTTTTTGTTTTTTGTTTGTTTTTTTCTTTTTTTAAAAATACATTTGAGTCCTACTGCGCAACCAGACCGGATCACGTGGCATTGGAGAGAGTTGGATCGATTTTGCACAGTTCAGTGTGAGAAAAAAAGAGAGAAACACACAACTCCTATTCCTTTTTTACTTCTGTGGATAACTGGGACTGTTGATACTTCTGCATAATTGCAAGAAGAGGGGGTGTTTGAGTGGGATCCCTTTCTTTCAGCCTTGGAGGTGTGGAGTATTAATTCTTATATGCCTGGGTTTTAAAAAACAATGGAGACGCACATTTCGTGCCTCTTCCCGGAAATTTTGGCCATGATTTTTAGCTATTTGGACGTGAGGGACAAAGGCAGGGTAGCCCAAGTGTGTATCGCTTGGAGGGACGCATCCTACCACAAGTCAGTGTGGAGGGGGGTGGAGGCCAAACTGCACCTCCGCCGGGCCAATCCCTCCTTGTTCCCCAGCCTCCAGGCCAGGGGCATCCGGAGGGTCCAGATCCTGTCTTTGCGCCGCAGCCTGAGCTATGTCATCCAGGGAATGCCTAACATAGAGTCCCTTAACCTGTCCGGCTGCTACAACCTCACTGATAACGGGCTGGGCCATGCGTTTGTGCAGGAGATCCCATCACTAAGGGTTTTGAACCTCAGTCTGTGCAAGCAGATCACAGACTCCAGCCTAGGCAGGATTGCACAATATCTGAAGAACCTGGAGGTGCTGGAGCTTGGTGGCTGCAGCAACATCACCAACACTGGGCTTCTGTTGATAGCCTGGGGCCTTCACAGACTAAAGAGCCTCAATCTGAGGTCCTGCAGGCATGTCTCAGATGTGGGAATTGGACATTTGGCAGGCATGACCCGCAGCGCAGCAGAGGGCTGTTTGAATCTGGAGTACCTGACTCTGCAAGACTGTCAGAAACTGACAGACTTGTCACTAAAACACATTTCTAAGGGGCTGACCAAGCTCCGGGTATTGAACCTGAGCTTCTGTGGGGGGATCTCAGATGCAGGGATGATCCACCTCTCCCACATGACCTCCCTGTGGAGCCTCAACCTGCGCTCCTGTGACAACATCAGTGACACGGGAACCATGCACCTTGCCATGGGCACCCTACGGCTCTCTGGGCTCGACGTTTCCTTCTGTGACAAAATAGGGGACCAGACCTTGGCGTACATTGCTCAGGGGCTGTACCAGCTCAAGTCCCTGTCCCTGTGCTCATGTCACATTTCTGACGACGGGATTAACCGGATGGTGAGGCAGATGCACGAGCTGAGAACCCTGAACATTGGACAGTGTGTGCGGATCACAGACAAAGGGCTGGAGCTCATAGCGGACCACCTGACCCAGCTGGTGGGCATCGACCTGTATGGATGTACCAAGATCACCAAGAGGGGACTGGAGAGGATCACACAGCTCCCCTGCCTTAAAGTGTTGAACCTGGGACTTTGGCAGATGACAGAGAGTGAAAAAGTGAGGTGATTGGAAATGTTGGTGTTTTCTTTTTTTGGGAGTAGCAGGATGATTAGAGGGACGATTCCTGTTGAAAAATCCTCCCGTTTTCCCCCTCCTGTGTGTGAGGTGTGCTTCTCTCATGTGACCAGAATTTTATGTTCAACTGTTTTCTTTCTGTTGGCCTTGCAGGATTTAGTGTTTTGATATGACTTAATATTCTGGCTGGTAGAAAGCAATTAAAACTTACCTTGTTACAAAATTCCCTGTTAACAAATGTTTTGATCTCATATTGAGTTTTAAGAGCTCATAAACAATTCAGCTTTGGAGTAACTTCAGTGCAAAGTGTCATTCTGCTGACAGAATAATAGTCATCTCCTGACACTTGCATCCATCCTTTTTTTTCAAAGCAAATAGAGGTTTTAAAACTCAAGTATGAGTCTTTCCTTTCTTATTTTTGCAGTGAGACATTTTAAGACTAATCTCCGCTACAGCCATCACGCCTACAAAAAACATTTGGCTACCTCGTATGTGGTTATTTTCAAAGGGTGTATACTGTTAAAAAAGAAAAAGACAAGAAGAAGGAAAATGAGAATGAGACTGGGAGAAAATGTGCCTAAAGGGACTGTGTCTACCCCCCCACCTCCAACCCTCCATCCCCTCCCCTCGCTTCCCTCCCTCCCTCTTCCATGAGCAGAGCCAGAGAAAGGAGACACAATCTAACTACCTTTTGTTAATTTACCCCCATAAACAGCAACAATATCCCATAGAGAGAGACAGAGAGAGCAGAAAGGAGGACGTCGCTTTATGCAAAACACATCCACAAGCTTTCTTTCCATTATTATTTTGTGAACTTTAACGAGACGTGTTGTATGACCAATGTAAGGGAGACTCCATAATGACAGAGATATATAGCCTAGCACATGATAAGTACAATGTATGTCCTTATAGGATTATCAGGGCTGTGGGTATTTTTTTGTGAGGGATGCTGGTGGAGACAGATGTCAGTTGCTCAGAGCGTCGTACTTCAAATTGAAGTGATTTACCCTTTATTGATCGAAACTAATCAGGGTTTGGTGTCATGGTTTTATTTTTTCCCACCAACACATTCATATTCATGTTGCTCTCACCGGTGTGATGTACAGAGAGAGAGAGAGGAGGGCAGGGATATCTGTTTTTTCCTCCTCCTTCTCTTTTTTTCTTCATCTCTCTCTCTGAATAAAAATACCCTGAATCCATTTTGAGACATGCTTAGAATAAGGAGCAATCGATTATTTTTCTTTCTCTCTCCTCTGTCTCGGGTTACAAGCGGAATGCGCCTCTTTCTCGCTCTCTCTCTCTCTCTCTCTCTCTCTCTCTTTCTTTCACACACACACACACACACACTCATGCATTTAGGCTGTACACATGCACACGCACGCTGACGCCAGTGTGTGCGCGTTTTAATGTAATGCAATGACCTGCTAGAAAATTAATATACGGATGTGTGTCCTGCTGAAACAGCTGTGTGTGTTTGACAATAAAAAAGATGTACTGTATATTATGTGTTTGTAAAGAGAAAAAAAATGCAGAATCCCAAAATTAAATTGTTTTATATTCTTACGGTTAAAACAATTAAAGATATTTATATAATGAACGAAAAAACAAAGCAGTTGTCTGTTTTATGTAAACAAAAAACATCCATGATAATGCCTAATAACCACCCACACATTTCTCTGTATTGTCCCTTGCATTCTCAAAAGGGATGAAAAAAAATCTCTTGTTATTTTATTATTTATGAGGAGATTCAAAATGGATGCTTGCCGTCTTGATTTGGCTGCAGCGCCTGTGTAATTAATTATCACCAAGGCGTTTATTACAGGAAGCGGTTCCACCCTGCTGATTTTTTTTAATCATCATCGTCTGTTGAAGCACCATAAAAAGTGTTTTTGAGTTATACATTTAAGGTTCAAGGTTTCAAACAGGTTGATGTGGAAGTTTATTTTAGGTTTTTTTCTGCAGCGTTTTATTTCACATGTGGCAGAGCTGCGCCTATGTGGCTGCATGTGCCGAGTAATGAGATCTAAAAAAAAAAGTTAGAGCAGATTTCCTCTCTTTCTGCTTTCCATCAGGATGTGTCATGTGTGTGAAGTGACACACACACACATACACATTTACACAGAGGGTTGCCAGGCCAGTCAGTAGCCATTGTCTGTCTATAGAAGTTAGGAAGGCAGGTTTTGGTGGGGTTTTTTCTCTTCTCTTCCTCTCTTTCTCCTCCTCTTGTTCAGTCACGCATACCAGATCCTAGACAAGGCAGGAGACCCCCCCCTTTCTTCTCTCCTCTCCTTGCTCCCCCCACACACACCCCCACCACCACACACACACACACACACACACACACACACACACACACTTCTTTTTAGCATTCCACACCATCATTCAAAGCATTTAAGCATTCTCTCTCTCCTGACTCTCTGTCCATGGGGATTTGGGGATAAAGGCCAGCAGAGGGATTGTTGACCACAGGGACAGAAAGACACACACACACACACAGAATGTCAGTGTTTGCTGTTTCTTAAGTTTGCTCTAGTGGGTCTTTGGTCTTGTGCAATAGCACTGCAACTAGTGCACACTGAGATGTAAAAGATTTGTCTGTGACATTTTGTGCCGATTTGTCCCAGAAACATCTCGCACGTTAAAAGAGCGTGTACAGCTGTGTTGGTTAACCAGAAGATGTGTGAGAGCTGTGCGTGCTGCAGAAAAGGAACAGAAGTGAGGGGGTAATAAACTGCAGCTTAAATACAGAGAAATGGATGGAAAAGTGGGAGGTGTACAACACTGCTGATTGTTTCTTTATCATGTGACATTTGGCTGCGCAGACCTTTCCCAACAGATAAAGAGAGACAAGGTCATATCACGCATTTCTCCAGAAAGGTCTGCAGGCTGAAATGTAGACTGACGAAGATACAATCAGCTGCATTCAAATGATAATGTGATACTTTATTAATCCCCATTGGGAAAATCTCTTTTTGTCCTCTCCCCTCCACAGGGAGGTCAGAGGTCGGCCTCCGTCTCTCCTGGACCCCAACTGCTGGGTGCAACTGGGGAGCTTGTGTCTTGCTCAAGGACACATCAACAGGCTGGACAGGGTTGCTTTAGCAGGAGGTCACCTCACGTCTCCTTCCTGTTGTGTCATGAGGCGATACAGGGCCACCCGTGAAGAATAAACCATTTTTTTTTTTAAAAATCTATTTTTGGTCTCTTGATGAAAGAATTTCATCAAACAGTCTGTGAGGAGAATACAAACCCGTCCAGCATTGTATAAGTTGCAGTCTCTGATTGTAAAATGTGCTATATAAATAAAACTGAATTGAATTGAATAGAGAGATAGCCCAGGGTGAATTGCTGCTGGGTGTTTGGCATTATGTGGTTACAGAGCATGATATATCACTCTATTGTACACAGTAATACTTAGTGCAGGTCGGAAAAAAAAGCTAAGCAGCTAACATTCATATTCATTACTTCCATTTTTACAAGCACAGTTCTGCTTCCCTTTTGTAACTGTAATTCCCCACATACGGTTGTACTTCAGTTTTTGGATATTGCATGTCCTATCGTTTTCAGTCTATAGTAATATAGGGTAAATATAGGGTAAAATGGCAGCAGCCAGTCAAGAAGTACTAAAACTAAATCCTGTTTTGATTGACTTTTGCACAGAAATTAATGCATATATGCTGTTTTTATTATTATTGTCCTTTCTTGGCGTCTTGTTATGTTTCTATCACTGAATTTTGGATCCTACCACACAAACAGTTGACACAGGATTGAATGAGGAATGTACCCTTTCCCACTTAAGACAAAAGCCAGAGGTTGGGGTCTTTTTGTGCAGGGTGAAATGGGCTTTAGTGAGATTAGGTGCCGACCTTTCAACAGAGCTAAGCTACCTTTTTCCCGTTGGTATGAGTCCTTAAGCAAAGCTAAGCTAAGCTAACCCTTTCTGGCCTCCAGCTTCTCACTGAGCAACAAGAGCACCATTTATTTTCTTAAACCAAAATGTTCAGACAATATTTAGATTCAGTCTGAAAGCTGCCGCCGTGCACCTCATTCTCAGCTCCACTTTCCCTGCAGTTGATGCCGACTGCAGCTGGTTGAGCAGGGCACTCCCAGGTTAAGGGGTTTCATTTGGAGATTCTGTGCACACTGTAGACAGTTTGCATCAAATGGCTTCATGCTCTAAATGGCTTCATGTTAACAAAACAGACCCCGTAGATCCTGCCTGTTTGCATGATTGACAGCTATTAAATAAGTTAATTCAAACACTTTACAGGCACAAACTTTGACAAAGATCCACATTTCTGCTGCATGTAGGTCACCAGCAAAAACTTTTCATGCTATAACTGCTGCTTTTGAACTTTGCTGTGTGTGTCTGTGAGTGTGTGCCTGCACATTGTAAAAGTTGAACTGTGACTCGTCACGTTGTGCTCTGAACCACATTTCCTGTCAGGCAGAGGAACAGCATTATGTATGTGTGTGAGTGTGTTTTACTGCTATCATTAAAGGAATAGTTCACCATTAAAAGGGGAACTGGGGTTCTTCACAACAAAGCAGCGGGGGTATTAGCAGCAGAGTGTTACTGCCCTCCCCCACATGTCTCTGACTTCGGCTGCAGCAGCTCCTTGTCTGCCGCTTTGTCTGTCCGTCTGTCTCTCTGGCCTGTTTTTAGATCTCTGCCTGTCTGCTGGTCAGCTTTCATCCCTGACTTTCTTGTGCTGGAGCTCCTTTTCCTTCCTGTCTCTACACCTCTGCTTGTTCTCTTTTTACCTGTACTTCCATCTCCTTCCACCTCCAACTTTACCTTCACATTTCTCCCCCACCACACCTTCCTCACATGTTTCCTTTACACTCTCCCTGTCCTCCACTCTGTGGCACCTGGTGTTACAGTAGACGGCTCTTTGAAGTCACAGTGGCACTTAAGAGCTGTGTGTGTGTGTGTCAAACTTTTGTTATTATTATTATAAGCAGCTCCAGTCAAGCACATTTGGCACTGCCTCTCTCTAATTGTGAAGCAATGCCACTATACATTTTAGACTTAGTTTAATTACATTGTATGGGAGCTACACAACTCCAAACGATTGTGAGACAACACAACATACGTATAGAGAGTAATAATTAGGATTAGGAGCATGGTGTTAGTTGTAACTTACTTGGTTTAGGGTTGGCAAGGTTGGAGAAAAGAGGAGGAGCAGAGGAAAAAACACCTCTGTCCTAAAGTCTGCTACAGTCAGCCACCCAACCTGAAGAGAAAGAAAAAAGAGAGAGGGGGCGTTAAGGCAGAGAAAGAACGACAAAGTGGTAGAAAAAAATGAGAAAAAGGAACAGAGGATAGGAACAGATGAGAAAAAGGGAAGCTGGTGAGAAAGAGGAGAGCGAGAGAGGAATCTGTGAGTCACTGTTTAACTGTGGGCTGCAAAAAGTCGGCTAGCCATGTTAAAATACCGTCTGGGCACACACACAGACACACACCAAACTCTGACAAAAATCTGCCTAAAGTTTTTTTGGCACAACACACACACACGCAGGCACACATATTAAAAGTATTTATGAAAAAAGGCTGCCACCGCCTCTTTCATACTTTGCTGCCCAGCAGACCAGCTAATTATTTTCAGTTGGACACACACACACGCACACACACACACTTCTGCAGCACATTCCTCTGAAAGTAATGAGCTGCTTTTCAACAAAGGTAAGAATTTAGCAGAAGGTCAAAAATAATTCTCTCCTTCTCAAAACGTAGGTTTTCACAGCAAAAAGAAGGAACATCATACAACCTCTAAGTGATTAATTATTGATGGTTTAACTTTAAAAAGGAACTTGGTGGATTGTCATTAGATCTTTTCTCCTTTTAAAACACCCTGAACAGATATGTTCTGATGACATTAAAGGAGCAGTCTGTAGGATCTCATTAGATCTATGGGCAGAAAGTTATTATAATTATGTTTAACTTTGAAGCACAAGCCCCTAATATCAGCAGTGGTAGAAGTGCGCCTCCACTGAGCACACCATGTTCTGCCATAGATTCTTCTACATGCTCAGAAATAGAAGGTATTCATTTATCTACAGTAATCTCCATCTCTAATCTACAGTATCACCATTAGGTGACACTACTTGTTATGCACTGGTCCTAACTGTTGTGAGATTGTACATTTAACATGATTCAGCCTTTTCAGCAACATGTTTTAGTATAATTTTGGTTTTATAACAAGCTATAGGAGCAGAACTGGTGGCTTAAACTGACTAGGTGATATTAGTTAAGTATGATAGTTATATTTAAATAGTTTACTTAAAGGTAGGGTAGGAGATTTCATTCTGATGCACTTTTTGTTAAATTAGTGTAACTTCTCTATACAATCCGATAGCAACCGATTAGTTCGGCAGTTTGGCATTAAAACAAAGAATAATAATCATCTGTGGAAGCTATAAAACACTAAAAACATCAGCCAATCCTCCGGGTGGACCCTGCGTGGAGTATTGGCTGGTTGTCACTCTCTTCCTGCTCTGCACACCAGAGAGGTACGTGCATGATGGCCGAAGTCACAGACCGCAGCCCGTCTTCAGGTAATGCGCATCCATGTGATTGGGAGGCGTGGCTTTGGGGTGAGCTCCGAGAGAAAGGGGCGTGTGTTTACTTTTGAAATCTGGCTGACTCTCACCGAGTTTTGAAAATCTCCCTACCTTTAAGGAAATGTATAGCAGACAGAAAAAAATACAGAAAAAGAAAGTTTTAGTTGCCTTTGCACACATCCTAAAGACTCTAGAATCTAGCTAGCATTCTGGTCATAAAAAAACAAAATATTTTAACAGATTGAATGAAAAAACAACACATTAAATCTTTAATTTAAAACCATAAGGCCAAGCTTCATTCATAATCAACCCATGGATGCTGTTGCTGAATCTTTTATAAAAGCCTGGGCAATTACACTGTGAGACTGAGAATTATGCAGGATGTGCTGCTGACTTCTGCTCCCTATTCCTGCTTCGTTCGACAGATACCCGGCAGAGAACGGCAGGAAAGAGAGGATGGACAGGGAGAGAGAGAGAGAGAGAGAGAGAGAGAGAGGAATGACACGAGGGTTCATTTTAGCTTTCTTTGTCTGGATGTGAAACCACGTGAAGCTCTGACAGAAATGTGACAGATACCTGCAATGTCAAAAAAACCAACGGGCTCACACACATTCTAATTTGTCAGGTGAGACAGTGTTTTGGTAGCATGGGAGGTGTGGTGTGCTTGTGCGTGCTTGTCTTCCTGTGCACATGTGATTGAAGGTGTATGTGCATAATGCATGTGCGTAGACATTCACTTTGTGTGTGTGTGTGTGTGTGTGTGTGCGCACCTCTCTGCCAGCTCTCTGTACCTTCCTGTCAGCTGAACTTGTCATTCAAGCGTCAATAAAGAAAAACTTTCTCTTTATTTAGTTTAAAATTTGTCATGCTCCTCTCAAACAAGGGATATAGGCAGAAAGGAAGACAGAAAACTGCAGCAACAGTGAAGTGGGGGTTTAACACATGTTTGACAGGAAACACTGCACGGAACGGATTTCAACGTGTTAACAATGATTTTACAATGCTTTTTTTAGATGCATCAGAGAGGAGGAAGGAAGAGCAGGTGGAAAAGGTTGGAAGTTCGATTCACTCTTACCGAGGCAACAAGTACAACATTTAGAGAGACTGAAGTTGTATTTAGTTGTATGAGGTGTAAAACTGCCACATCACACAGGTTAAGCCTAGGAAAAGATGCAACAAGCTTCTCTACCATTTAAGTGATAATATCCTGCTTCATCTGCCTATCAGAAGAAGGTATATACCTACACAACAGTGGTTGTTGCTGCGGAAAACAAAGCCAAAAGAACGGTTTTACATTTTGGCATCTATACAGCTTTTAACTTTATATTATTAATATAAGTAATAAAAATCAGAGGAATAGTTTAGCTTAGCATAACTAGCTGATCAATAACAAAAAGAATCCACCTACCCTACCCAACCCTCTAAAGCTATCTGACTGTGAAAGATGTGACCAGCACACCCTAGCTTGCAACAGCCCCCTACTTCCTGTCTTAATGCTAAGCTAAGCTAACCACCCTGATTGTTACTGTGCAGATATCTTGATCGACTAATCTAATTACCAGGAAAAAGGTCTTTTTGGCGACTGACAGACAATAGTGGAGAAGTAGTCATGCTGTAGCAGGATAAAAAGCCAAACACCTCAAAGCTCATCAGAGCTCATCACCATTGACTATTTTCAGGAGTCACATGAAGGCTCAAAAATAAAGGCAAAGCATGCAGCTTGTGTGCTGCGATGAAGGAAAAAGGGACTCACACAAAAGATTGTGTAAAGTAAAGCAGAACCTGGGTGATCAGAGGACAGAGAAACTGCTGGTAATTAACCTGAGCTGAAGTGAACTTTATTTAATTGAACCAAGAGTGCAGGTCACTTCCTGTTCAATCCAATTAACCCAGGAAGTGGACATTCAAACCATAGGAAAACCTCCATCAAACAGTTATTTAATATTCAGTATATAAAGGCTTCATTGAGACAGAGAAGCACTCTTATCTTGCTGTAAATGAATTACAGTTTCAATTTGCATGTTGAGTGAATTTAATGGAAAGTGGCTCAGACCCAGAGCGTCCACCAGAGCTGTGGTGTGCCTGCTGATAACCAGACTGTCAGTTATGGATTTGGCAAAGAAAAAAAAAAGCTTTATTCACACCTGTGTGAAGGCCCCTTTTTTCACTGGCTTATATGTGTGCCGATCTGTATGAGGTCTCTGGCAAAGACTGATATAAACTGTTGGAAAGAATTCATGCAGACTTTTACAGTGAATCTAGTGAATATGTTGTTCAAAGACCTTAGAATTATTATTAACATTTTTAGGCAATCTAAGGTTAAGATGTTTTTTAAATTATTACATGTGGTCTTTGTACAATGAGAAAGTCACACATTCATTTTGACCGCACACCGTACCTACATTAAACGCGGCGCACTGCTGCTCTGAAGCCTGAACAGATGTGCAGCAGCAGCAGCAGAACCGCGGAGTGGCGCAGATCTCATTTCAACAGATGTGATCGGACTTGGAAAAACCTGCAGTGCTACCAGGTCCGTGGGTCACTGAGTCATGCACGGAAAGTCAGATGTGATTCTGACTGAATGAAGCAAAGAGCCACAGAACTCCAAAGAACTGAAACCAGCCGTCTGCATTTTTATCATCAGCTACTTCGTGTCTATGAACGACATAAAGGGACTGATGCAAAGAAAGAAACCAAGAAAACGAGGCAGTGACATATATGATTACAGCCAGTGTGAAAAAGAACAGAGTGAGATAATTAGTGTGTTTGTGCAGGAGAGAGATTTTAAAAAGAGACAGATAGAGAAGCAGAGTGAGAAACAGACAAGGGAGATAAAGAGAGGAACTGAGTGTGGAATACAAAAAGGGGCTGTGTGTTTGTACACCAGGTGTGTATCTGCCCTCCCCAAGGTCCTTCTAGCTGTCTTCTCCTATTGATTAGTTCATATTGATCTGGCCTGACACACACACACACACACACACACACACACACACACACACACACACACACACACACACACACACACACACACACAGCATGGTTCACTTGATTTAGCCAGGCTTTGACACAGGGGACATGAGGGTACATTGTTAACACACATGCAAGCATGTGCGTGCACACACACACACACACACACACACACACGCGCGCGCAGATACCTTCTATTATTTGGTTTCTTAAAAGGACAACCATCTCCTCTTTGACACACTCACACACACACACACACTTGTCAAACAGCGAACACTCACTCTGCCTGTTTGCTCATGTGCAGTGGTCGTCTGTCTGGCAAACAGGCAGGAGAAAAAACAGGCCTGCAAGAGACAGACTGTCAGTGAAAAACTAAAGGTCTTCTGCAAACTTCATAATTCTTGTTGTCTGTTTTTTTAGGCGGTGAAATGTTTGTAGTTTAAATACCACACATGATAGTATATGTTTTAGCATGTTACAAAGTGATTGGCCAGTAGCCAGGGCTGACTCATGGTAGCTGTAATCAACATTTTTATGTAACAGTTTTAATTCTACAGCATGAAACCTTTGCCACCCCTTTCGGCAGTAGGAGAAATTACGTAAACACTGTAAACACAGTAAACTTGGCTCTGATGGGTCACAGAATGATGCCATAGGAGCTACGCTAACCCAGCTAGGACCAAAATCTGTCTTTGGCATACTTTGATAATGCACCGACCCATTTCCTCAGGATGGTGTCAGGTGTTTGACTAATTTGAGCTAATTTGCTAATACTGATTAGCATTTGTGTGTCTTCATTTACCTTTCCTAAAAAATAGAGTATTCTGTATGAGTAAATATATCTGTGGAAGTTTTCAAAGTTATGAAGTTCATGTTATGGTGCTAACAGATTTAAAACTATTTGGTTGATTGCTAATTATAGTGAAATTTATGTGGCACTAATAGACTTAATCGACATTTTGTGAACTTGTTAGGCATAGGTTTGAGTGTAACTCTTCCTGAGACTTTAATCCTTTCTCTGGGAAAACAGTTTCTTTTTTTTATTGTAAACTTATTTATGCACTTTCCAGCTTTAGCTAGCTCTTTTGCACCCATCTCTGTAAAAGTATACCTACTAATAAGCAGACAGACTAAATTTGTGACTGAAAAATCCAGTGAATATGAAGACTAGAAACATGATTCTGCCTTTATGGTCCTACATAAACATATAGTCAGACACCCTGCTCTTTCTGAATGTTTTGGGTCAGAAAACCATTTCACTATGAAACAAACAGATGATTGTTGTCAAATAGAGCCAAGTGCCGCAGCCGTAGCCTGGAGGCAGCAGCTGAAAGTTACAGGTTTGTGACCGGAGGGTCAGCGGTGCAGGTTCTTTGGCTGGCTAGAAGGTGCAGGTGAGGTGAATTAGTAATGGTCTCTCCCATTTTTAATGAAACAAGAAAAAAAATCATACAGTCATGTTAAGGTGCCCTTGAGCAAAACATTTCACCTCCAACTGTTCCTGAGCTGTTTAGTAGCAGCTGCAGCAAAGAGTGTTTGTTCGAGGCAGACCCCAGTGTGACTCTGTGGAGGTGTGTAAAGGTGATGCAGGTCGAAGTGTGTGTGCATGTTCTGTCTATGTTCACAATGATAGCAAGGATGTGAAAATATGTTAAAAAATACAATGTGGACACTCAGTCTGCTCGTCAGCAGCCTTCTAATGAGAGGGATTTACTTGTCGTGACCAGAATGATGCATGATGGGAGCTGGTGGCAGGTGCCCTGACACATATCAATATGTATACTCACACTGATATACACCACACACAGATACAGTTTCACATCTTTTTTTTTATTTGTCCTTCATCCTGGCTCTCTGCTAGACTTTCCTTTTTCCCCTCTTTGTCTCAGAATCAGAAGAAACGTCACTGTCTGTCTCTGCCTTTGGTCTTTTGTGTGCACGCACACACACACACACATACAGTATGTGCACAGATACACAAACACCTGCACCCAGAGCACCAGAGACACACACACACACACAGCCTGCCTTCTGCCGCTGCTGTGATGGCTCCGAGCTGTCAAAACATCCTCGCCTTCTCTCCCTCTCTCACCAAAGCAGCTTGACTGAGCTTGTCTATGCAGGTTCACAGAGATGCTGTCTATCCACCCTCATTCTTTCTTTCTTTCCTTTTTCAATCTGGATTTTAGTATGTTGATTTTGTATTTATTTGCTTCCATCTACACAAGAATCAACATATACATTTAAAAAAATACTTATTTGAGGTCTTGTCCACACAGAGGAGGAGACATTTTTCTATCCCTACTAAGATGCTTACAGCTGAATCATGTCATCCTCCTCAAACACACAGTCAGCATGTGGGAGAGGCACAACCTTGTTACTCTGTTGAGTCCCAGCTTGGACTAAGTTGGCTTAAGTTCCTTGTACAAATCAAAATGGGCTCAGATGTGGACAGGAGGGTGGACAGTTGGAGTAGGTGTATGTGGACATGAAGCATGAAATGTCTTATTCCAGTAAATCCCTTGCAGAAAACCTATCCAAGTACTACGATTTGGCAGCATAAATGGAAAAACCTGTGGGTCCATTGCACACTAACTCTTTTTAAAATCAGCCAACCAGTGTTAAAGTGCAAATAATACAGTTCCTGAAATGGCCACAAGAGGCTGGTTCCAAAAGCAAGTAATTCACCATAGTCCTCCATGTTAACATGTCCAGCTTTACAGTACAGATAAACATGTTTACACTCTGAAACAAAAAACATGTTTTAATATCTTTAAGCTCCCTAAATTAGGTTGCTAGCTGTCTGCCTAAGCTCCACCTCTTTGCCTATTTTTCGATTAGCTTGTAGAACCACACTAAATTTTATCAAGCTTCTGTGTCTGTTTTCACTCAAAGAGGATCACATGATGCAAGCTCAAACACATTTCTGTTCCAGCCAGGAAGTACACATGAGTGCCTGCATCATCGTAAGACCGTTAATGAAGAGGCCTCAGTTTGAAAAATAATGAAGACATGATCTAAGAGGAAAAGGTGTGTTTATAAATTCAGCCACCTTGATGTGGGCATTACAGCCATCTGTGGTTTCATCAGAGTCCATTATTGAGAGTATTGTTGAAGCCTCCCCAGCTCATTAAAAATGAATGTAGTACCCAAAACATAATCCAGGTCATAACACACCCACGGCTAGCATACATACTGGTGAATTCATCCCACAAGGAAACAAAATATTTACAGTTAAAGAGCATAAAACGTCATCTTTCTGGCATTTTCCTGCTAGAATGTATCTCTGTCCTCTTTCCTGGTTGTATCTGCCTCCCTTTCTTTTCCTCACTCTCTCTCCTTCTTTCACACTCACACTCACACACACACACACACACACACACACACACACACACACACACACACACACACACACACACACACACACACACACACACACACACACACACATACACGAGTGCTGTGTGTTTGGCCTGCAGGGTTTGCACAGCAGGGAGGAGGAATCAACCGTATGGCAGACATGAGGACGGAGCCAAATCTGGCTTGTACACATGGTGTGTGGCCGTGTTGCCCTGTGTGTGTTTTGTGTGTGTGTGTGAGTAGCTGAAGGCAGTCTGCACTTAAATATATATCAGTATATATCAGGGGCAGTGGTTGCCTAAAGGTGAAATCTGTGTGGTTTTCACTGGAAGGCTGCCGAATGAATGAATGAAAACCTCCATCTTCTGTCACCGTGCCCTTCAGCCAGGCACTTAGACTGCTGCTGCTGCAAAACATGTGAATGTAAGAACAGTAATAGAGGACATAGTCTTCTCTGTTTGTTACTGCTTAGAATAAAACATAAAGTATTTTTCCTCAACATCGACTCTTAATGTCAGATCAGGAACTAAAGGCTTTTTTCCACTGCAGGAACTCAGTTTTACAGGGACATTCCCCTAATAGGTCCTTTTAGCTTTTATGTTTCCATGTTGTGTACAATCCTGAACCTAAGTGAATAGTTGTAAATTTGTTTATGTCTGGACTAATCTGTAGTATAATAAGCCAACAAAGCTTCCAGTTAATTCTTTGTGTTGATGTTCTGTAGTAGAAACTATTTCACATGATAGTGGCCTTAAAAAATCTTCAGGATACAGCAAGTTGCGAACGTGAACAAAAACAAACATGAACAAAGATGCAGCCCCCCTAAAAAGGACTATTGGTTCCTGCATAAAGTGACACATTGAGTTGAAATATCTTGCATAGACCATAACAGAAGAGCCTTAAATTGTATACACATAACACTAAAGTGATTGTAAATAAAAACAAACAAAGCTGTGAGCAGACATGGTAAACATTGTCTATAGTTGTCTATACACCGTCTTTGTTGAGCTGTGTGTGTGTAAAGTGTCAAAACGTCTCTAATACAGCATGGGAAACACATGTGTTTCTGCACGCGTGTCCATGTCCATGTCAATATGCTGCCTACAGGAAAATATGCATGTAATTTAATTGTGTGTGCATGCATGTGTGTGTGTGTTGTATACTGCTGCCAGCATGCAAACACACGTTGAGCGCATGTGTTTGAGAGCGTCTCAGCTCGTGGTGGTTTTGTCAGTGCATGAAAAATCATTTATTCATGTTTCACTCACTCTTTGTGTGCGTGTGTGTGTGCGTTGCATGCAGTTATTTGTCTTGCATGCATGCTTTAATAGATACTCTTTGCGTACATGTGTAGCTGAATGCTGGGCTATCATGTCTGTGTCTTCATGGTCTCTTTATGTTTGTTGTTCAGCTTTTTTTTTACCCCATCTCCTCTCTGACGCCTCTAAATAGCTATCCAAATCCTGTGTGTGTGTGTGGCTTAAAAAATGCATATATTCTATAAGAGGGAGGAGGGAACAGAGCGTGGTGAAAAGAAAAATACAGCCTCTGTGTGTGTTGTGTGTCAGTTGACTTGACATCTGATCTTGCTGAGTATGGTAAAGAAAAAAGTGCTGAAAGTACTGTGTGTGTGTGTGTCTATGAGTGTGTGTGTGTGTGTTTTGTGGCCTGTATGTGTCCTCGTTTCTGTGTGGGTGGTGAGAGGAGGGAGTAAGGGAATAGGGTGTGTGTGTGAGAGAGAGTGCATTTAGTTTAAGTGTCAGCATGCCTTCGTGTATGTGTGTGGCGAGCAGGAAGAAAAGAGGGAGTGAGACTCGGTGAAAGAGAGGCTGAGAGATGGATGGCAGGGAGGGTGACGAGGGAGGAGGGAGGGGTGGAGACAAATTTGAGGAGAAAGTGATGGGAAAGAGAAAGACACCACCCCCTGAGCCTGCTCTTCTTCGTCTTTTTCTTCCTTATTCCACGCTATGCTTCTCCACTATGGTATAAATGTTAAATGAACTGCGTATGTTATGAATGAATGTTACATCAAAACTCTTTCTTTCTGTCTTTGTCAGAAAAGCTGTCTCTCCAGAGCCTTTCTGACAAATAGACCAGTTTGATCACTCTCACATATGCACACACACACATTGCATGTGACCAAGAGAGTCTCCAGACTTCACACTTCAATCCCTCATTTTTCAATCTTTGTGTGTCTTTGTGTGTCATGTCTTACGTCTGCCTTGTTGTACTGTTACATCAACAGGGAAGAGTATCACCGAAGAATCAATATTTCATCCCATCGCTTCTAAAAAATGCAAGATTGACAAGTAAGGAAAGGGCAAAGGGAGGAAGAACTTGGCTGAACAACTGACTGGTGAATGAAGGTGAAGGTACACAGCAGTCAATGGGTCAATGAGAACAGGTACAGACAGGCAGGGCGGGATACAAACACAAAGGGAACAATGCCACTGGAGAAGGACGTCACCTTTAGGAGCTGCGTGTGAAAACATGAACATGAGTTGGAGTGGACTTTAAGCAGACCTAAAGCATCTGAAACAAACACTCTCTGGACCTGGTTCTCCTCATGAGTTCATGTGTTGATCTGACTCTTCTACTCGCTAAGAAATACTCTTCATTTAGAACTCTAGAGCTTGTTCATATTTTAGTTCCTGTTTCACACAAAGCACTTTGAGACAGCAGTAACTTTTCTAGAGCTTAAATACATTCTGTGCAGGAACTGAAAATGATCATCTCAGCAGCATTTTCAGAGTCTTGTTTCAGCTCCTGCTCTCCCATCACAACAGGAACTTACAATGTATTTCTAGAGCAGGAACTTTGCTGGGGACAGATATGGTTTCGGTCTCAGGGCCCTGTTTTACCCTTTCAACCCTTGTGTTTCTAATGCGATGTAGGATCCACCAGGCTTTCCCCACCACTTTTTGGAACCTTTTCACCCCTCAAAATAGCACTGAAAGAGTTCCTGTAGTGGATGTTCCAGCAGTGGAAAAATGCAGCCAAACACCCTTTCACACAAAGACCATCACTGAGATCAGCTTCTGTATTTGCTCAAACAGTGCACACTTTCAAAAGTCATGCTGTTGTTCCATAATTAAAACTGTGCTCTCTGCTGCTGATTAAAACCGTGATGTGAACGAATGCAAACGTCTCATAAACTCACATGATATATATATATATATATATATATATATATATATATATATATATATATATATATATATATATATATATATATATATATATATATATATATATATATATTTTTTATAAAAATATCCTTACTTGTGTCTACTGTGGTTGACAGATGGTGTGAACTCCTTTTCTTCTTCCTGTCTTCTCCTAAAAAAGATAAAAACAAAAAAGAAAATGAGGCATGAAAGAACATGAGAATATGTTAATACATTGTGTAGCCTGTGTTACTATGGCTCTGACACTTCAATCAAAGACCCAGTGGCCACACACACCGGGCCACTGTGCAGACAGGCCTATTGATTTTTGTGGTAACACTGTCCTGTCACCACATGCAGTGCTACTCTACCTCTGTGACCTCCCCTCCCTCCCCTCCCCCACCTCCTCTCATACATGTGTATATGTGACACTTTTCCCCTATCCTCCCTCCTTTTCTGTCCTCTTCTCACCACTGTCTCCCGTCCTCCCCTCCCTAGCCCTGCTCCTCTATCTTCTCCCTTTGTCTCTTCCTCTGTCCTCGTCATCCCTCTTCCTCCTCCGCCTCCTACTCCTTCTCTTGTTTAGGCTGAGCTGATTGGAAGTGGGAGAAGCGGTGGGCATTTGTTGTGACATTACCGCGTGTCACACATGCAGAAACCTGTGCACAATGTCACGCAAACGGATACACACAGAGATAAAACAGTACAAATAAGAAAATGTCTCTCCAATCCCCTGGAGAGCAGAAGCAGAGGAAGAAACAGAGATTTCCTGCTGTGTTTAGGAGAGCTGGCAATGCTGCTACGTGAACAGAAAAAACAAGAGAGAGAGAGGGAAAGAGGAGATAACAAGAGAACAGGGAGGCTGAGGAAAACATCCACATGCTCCAATAAGCTTTGAATTTCATTATATTTACAGAATTAAGACAATCTGATACCTTTATTCAGTACTGAAAGAATGACTCTAATATACAAATGTATTAACTGCTGCATATCTTTCAATAAAAAGCTGATAGAATCATGAGCTTGGTTGTGTTGCCATCACTTCAGAGGTCATTTATGTGCAACTTTTTTGACCACACAACCAAAACAAAAGTTATTAAACTGAACTAAAGCAGTGAGGAAAATGGACTATGAAGAGATCACAAGGTAAAAAAGTATGGATTACAAAATATAAATGGCAGCCATGTCATGCAAAGGTCTTAACCCTAACCTACACTTCACCTTCCCTTTACTTTATACAGAATGATTTATATCATGAAGGCTTACTTTGTGTCCCTAAAAGGCAACAAAAATGTCCCAGAAACATGACTGAAGTAAGCAGATTTGTGTCCCCACCACAGCAACACACACACTACTCTCTCTCTCTCTCTCTCTCTCTCTCTCTCTCTCTCTCTCTCTCTCTCTCTCTCTGACGATGCTATTCATATTTAAAGACTCGGGGTCTTTTAAGTGAACACAGCATGGAATAGAAGATCACAATGTGCACACACACATGCAGAGAAAGGCAGACAGTGTGTCTCTACGGACAGGTATTCATTTAAAAACCTTCACCTCATTTACACTACAGCTTCATTTTAAAGGGAGCCTTGTGTTTACAGTATAGATCCAAAATAATAAAATAATGCATTTTATGCCTTTGATCGGTGCTTTTATATGAACATTGAAAGGCTGTGAATGTAAACACAAGCCAACATCGGTGATCATGATCAGTTATCTACCAGATAAGAGTGCCTGGTGAAAAGTCACTACACAGACACATCTGGATCTGTGGTGTGTCCTCAGAGGAGGAGTGAAAGTGAAGTGAAGGAGGAGGGAATAAATTAAAGAAGTGTTTTGCAGTGCTTTATGTCTCCAGGATCCCCCACCCTCCCACCTCCCCCTTCTCTCTCCAGCCAGAGGAAAACTCCTCCGTTCCCTGCATTCCTCTCACATTCCTGCTCTGAGTTTACCTTCTCCACCTCTTTCTCATTGCATCAACGTCACCTCTTCCTCCACCACCACTCTCCCCCCTCTCTTGCCCATGGCTGTCTATATGTTTTCACCTCTTTCCCCTTTTATCCCTTCTTCTTTTCTTTTTCTCTCTTGGGATCTCTCTCCATATCACCCCTTCCCCTCCCTTCCCCCCTCTCTCTTTCCCAGCATGCTCCAGTAGGCCGGTGGAGGCAGGGGGCTCGCCTGAACCCTCCACCCACAGCAGGGGCCCTCCAGCTCAGCCTGGCTGGCTGGCAGGCTCCCTGGCACACCTCCAGACACACACAAACACAGATTTTTCCCTTCTCTGCTTGCTGTCTTGCTTTCAGCCTTTCCTTTCTTTTCATCACTTTTTCTTTTTTTCTTTTCATTTTCTCACTCTCATATTTAGTAATGCATGATCTTCATCTCTGCTGGTCATTTCGTGCTGAATGTCTACCTCCTTTTTGTCTTGAATTAGAGTTCTTCTACAATAATCAGGAGCATTGACTGCAGTACAAGTTTGTGTAGTCTATATTTTTCCCTTTTTTGGGCACTTGGCTATCCAGTAAAATATCTAGACTGACCATCTATCTAACACTGTCGCCCAACGTGTCGCCCAGTTGCCATGCATGTACCGTACTTGTTTTTCTTTTTCAGTATAGCATATAAATTCATTCTTAAGTGAGTCCAAGGGCTCGAACCAACAACCCAGAGAAAGAGTCCATGTAGCCGGGCCACACAAACCCTATTTTTTTACAAAAGGTTGGGAAGAAGAGAAGGGGGAAACAGTGAAGAAGAGAGAAAAGAAGTGTGCAATTCATGGTCGAGAAACATGCAAGCAAGTAAGAGAGCGGGAGAGGGAGAGAGAGGCCCTCTGTAATTTGGTATTTCCTTTTTAGACAGAGGAGGAAGGGCCAGTGCCCTCATTTTCAGTATGAAGTCCACACACAGCTTTTAATGACCCTTACATCCGGCCTTAGGCACTGGGGCCTCCAAAGAAAAAAAAGGCAGGAAAACATAGATAGATAGATAGATAGATAGATAGATAGATAGATAGATAGATAGATAGATAGATAGATAGATAGATAGATAAGCTGTATGTTCAGACAGGTATGCACTGAAGGTCGGAGGTGAGAGTTCACAGCCCTGACACACACACACACGCACAGACTTTATCAGAGTTCAACTGGAGGTTAGACCTTCAGGCTCTGCAGCTCAGGGAGTGAGAGGGGGAGATACACAGAGAGAGAATTCATAAGCAGCTGATTCAGCGTGGAACTGAGTCGTCTGATTACTGCAAAGGCAGGGAAAAAAAACCCAAAAGGAGCTTTTCAGGAACACAGATCATTTCTAGAGTAACAGGAACAAAATGAAATTTCAAGGCAGATGAGGGCATAAAAGTGTGGTGGTTAGAGTAAAAAAGGATTTTGACACGGTAGACAAATAGACAGACAGCACTGAGTGAGTGATAACGACTCTTTTACAACTTGAGCAACAGCTGAAGATGTTACTGTGTCTCCAGACTGTCTCTCATACACACACAGGGCCCTGACCTTGCTGATGGCAGCTGTTGACGTCACTCCATGCCCCATCAAGAACTACACATTCCTCCTACTGTGTACGCATACACACACACACACACACCAGTATTACACAGACAACACACATAAGTCTTAATAAATCTTGAACCACCATGACACGTTTTTATTGCTAGTAAGACAAACATACCGAACTACAATCTGAGAGAGAAACGGCTTTACAGTCGGGGAGAGAACAGCTGTAAATACAAAATGAACCTAACATACTTTTAATGGATAACATTTTTTCACTTGAGCCTGGCACTAAACCTTCGCCCATAAGATTATCTCTTCCTGTCATCATAGTCTTCATCTAAAGCTTCCAACATGTCTTCACAAATAACCTCTCAGTGAAATGAACTTCAGAGCATTTTTTTACCAAGTGATTTGTGTTTCAAAATCTTTCGCCCAACGTGGGGCTCGAACCCACGACCCTGAGATTAAGAGTCTCATGCTCTACCGACTGAGCTAGCCGGGCTCTGATAGCTGCTTCTTACATGGATAAAAAACGAGATTATTGTCAACCTCCACACGTATGATCAACAGAGTCAGGAGCCACTCCATCTCCATCCAAGTATAGACACACAAATCTGTCAATACCGATTCTTGAATCAGACATGTGTCACTTCAGGATGTGGTCCTTAATCAGATACATATTTGATTTTAAGGCCACGGTATGACCATGAAAACAAATCTGCCTGCCTATGTGTCGCATCATATGTGACGCACATAGGCAGGTCTGATCTGTTTGTTGACATAAAAATCAGAAGTGAACAGGGCTGGTGATATGGATGTGGGCTGAGTTTGGTCTGTAAATGGAGAGGGACGCTTTCATGAAATAAAATAAAAATCCTGTCAGGAGTGGGATTTGAACCCACGCCTCCATCTGGAGACCAGAAGTCCCTTTGCTAAGGAAGGAATCCATCCTTGAGTCTGGCGCCTTAGACCGCTCGGCCATCCTGACAACTGATAACAGTGGTTGCCCATAGACAGAGTGCATTTAAGACGAAGACCAGTCCAGCGGTGGATACTGTGAGAACACTGGACACATGCTTATCCACCTGACAGGAGGATGGATGGACTGCCTGATAAACAGCCGGACAGATGGACTAATGAACAAACAGATAGGTGTAGGATGGAAGGATGGATGGATGGATGATGGAGGGAGGAGGGCGGGGGCGGTGGTTCAGCATCTTTGATCCTCCCAGCAGAAATAATCAACAAAGCCCTGGAGCCCTAAATATGTGTGTGTGTCTGCTTAAGACTGGTTTGTGTGTGTGTGTGTGTGTGTGTGTGCTGTGGGGTGTTCTGGCTGCACGCCAAGACCAGCTCCCACCAGGAGATAGATCAAAGACTGTGCTCTCTCTCTCTCTCTTTCCATCTACCTCTCTCAATCATATTTCTCACACTCCCTCTTCGCTCTGTCCTGAAAACACTCGATATTGCTCCTTGATTTTTTTTTCTACATTCTCTCACTTTTTCTGTACCTGAGGGTAAAGAAGAGGATGAAGACTTTTTCCTGTGCAAAAAGAAAAGATGTGACTAAAGTGAAGTGGAAAAATGAAGGGACAGAGGAGAGAAAAGACGCAAAAACACACAAATAACCTCACAACCAGGAGGTCAATGGGCCTGTTGTCATCTAAAAGCAGATCCATATCATTTAAATCAGTTTGATTATGAAGATTTGGCTTAACGACCAGCTAACGACTCTGAGACTGCTGAGAGACCGTGGTGGTGAAACTGTTGAAGGGCTCATTGTCTAATAAGGCAAGTGTGACCTGTGGTGTGGATGGATGTGAACACTGCATTGTATGATTGTATGTGGCAGAAAGATGTCTGTCCACCTCCTGTAAGTTTTTTTATAGATGGCTTCCTTGGCTCCTCTTTGAAAAAAAAAATCTGTCTTCCTGGTCTAAATGTGTATTTTCTTAAAAGTGTGCCCCCCTTTTCTTAAGGGACTGCTCAGTCCTGACCTGTGGAGCTGGCTCTCCTGTGCTAAGTCATGTGCTTGTGTAGTGCTTGTGTAGTTTCTTACTTCACTACATAATTGTGATGAGTTGAATACTTTTACTCTGATACATTTTCTATGACCAGCCTCGTTACTCGGCGCACAGACACACAGACGTCTGTGCATCGCCGAGGCATAATGAGCACATACCTGCCAGCAACAGAGGTGGAGACTGAGAGGAGGTGGAGGTTTTTTCAGTAGAGTGTTGCTGACCCACGAGAAAGAGGCACTGTTTGTGTTGTTATTGAATGAGACAGATGCCTCACTTACGTTGTTCCTCTTTGTCCTGCTCTTATAATCCCTCGATCATGGGATAGTCGGTTAATTAGCAATGCTGGTGGTGCTGTTTATGATACATTGTTAATTCATGTAGATTCTATAGTGATAAATATTAGAGGATAGATGGATAATTTAGTAATAATAAAGCTTTTGTTTAAGTTAAACTAATAACTGTTCTGTAGTTCTACACCACTCCTTCCATCTTCATGAGTAATGAGATATAGATTCCATCCCTGAGTCCTCTTTGACCATGTCGGGAATTGTGGCATTAAGTTGTGTTCTGACCGACACACTGTCATGAAACCCCCAACCACTGACACATTGGAGCAGGGCCTATCATTGGGTCATCAAGCTGCCTCAGTTCGCTGCAACCACAGAACCACTGAACTATTGGGCAGAAGGTTGGACTGCATTCTTTATAAACTACATGAGTATATTATTGACTACTTTAATACTTCTACTTGAGTATGATGCTTAAAGTTGACTTCTACTCAAGTACATTTTTGGTCAAGTATCTGAAGTATGCGTCTTTTTTCCACCCCTGTTTTAAGTGGTAGACTTAATCTCAGGGTCATGGGTTTGAATCCCGCTTTAGGTGCTGGTGCTTTGAGAAGCCATACAGTATTTGCTGTCCTCCAATAATATTGATGAATTGCTGTTCAGATATTTATACAAAATTCGAACACACCGAGGAAGCCACAAATGTTATATTCTGCATGTTTAAACATGGTGAAATGCTTCTTAAAAACATCATTTTATGTAACAAAATATCACCTTTTATTTCACTGTTGCCTTCATGACATTTAAAGTAAGCACCAGAGCTGTGTTCAGGATATTTGCATCATCATCATCATCATCATTGATCGGGGAATTGAAATCTGCTGCAAAACAGAATCTGCTAAATGCCTGAAAATGTAAATGTAATTGTGGAGGTAATGTTATTTTCCTTTGGAGGATGCTTCACTGTGTGAGCTGCAGTTTGTCATTAACTCTTTCATGCATCCTTCTTTAATTCAGCACATCTTTTCATGCTGGTAGCAGCTTGCAGATTGTCTATTTTTTCCACTCTTTTTTTTTTTTTTTTTTAGAAATATGCAAATGGGCAACTTAATCCCACTCTCACAATCCCAGTCAGTCCTTCTCTGACCTCTTTCTTTCATCTCATTTTTCCTCTGTCGCCATCACTCTCCTCCTCCTTTTTTGTCCCATATTGCCTCTTTAGCTCCGTCGCTCAACTTTTACCTCTTGTCATCTCCACCTCTCCCTCTTTCTCTCCAACCTTTCTTCTCTCTCCATCGTGTTTCTCCCTCTCTCACTCACACACACACACACACACACACACACACACACACACACACACACACACACACACACACACACACACACACACACACACACACACACACACACACACACACACACACACACACACACACACACACACACACACACACACACACACACACACACACACACACACACACACACACACTCTGGAGCAGTAGTCATTCTACTTATAGCCTCGCCATTAATCAAGCTGTCATTCTCCGTCATGCTCGCTGGATCTCACTGGAGCTCATTGCACACACACACACACACACACACACACAGAGGAAGGGATAGCAATGTGAGCCTGCAAAAACACAAGTACAAAACAGACAGACCCAGATGTAAAAAAAAAAAAAATACACAGATACAGTACGAGTGTATAAACTGCACTGATAACAACTGGCATGACGATTAGGATTGTTTTTGGTCTGAAACAGACGGAGAGATGTTTCCCTTTGATGGACAAGGAACAGAATGATGCCCACCACCACTGCCAACACACACAAACAAACGCAGCAGCTGAAATAATGTTCCTAACCCTCAGGGCTCCAGCTTTATCCAGCCACCTCCTTAAATTCACCTTGTCTGCCTGCTCTGTCTTTATTTTACCTCTCTGTGCTGTTCATCTGTCTCCAAGGCTTATCTCCTGAAAAACATACTCATATAATGTTCACACAGGACGTCTGCGCTTTGTACACCAGATCCATGACCTTCTTCTTATACAGTGTATGTCTTACTGGATTGGAAATGTCTTTCCATAAAAGGAATTTCATGTTGTCAAAGGAGATTAGGCACATATAAATGCATTGTGTTCACGTGCTTTGAGTCTTTACAGACAGATTCTTGTCTTTTTCTACACTGACAAACATCTCTTCTTCCTCCTTGCACTCCATGACCAATGAAAGAGCCTCATAGAGACCCCAAGGAGTCACAGGATTTCATGGAGCTTTGTGTGTGTGCATGTGTGTGTAAGTAGAAAACAGCACGCAAGGTCACATAATCCTGTGGTCTCAAGATGTTATTGACACACACATAGCGTTCTATGGCCTCTGCTGCCCTTGCAAACACACAACATGCATGAACATGTACACACACACAAAGGTCTATAACCTGTAGTACACACAGTGCTTTCAAGGATTTAAACAACAAAACAAACACAGTATAATTTGTACTGTTTTGTTTTTTTTAAAGGACCACCATGTTTATTTTTGTGACATCTACTGGTGAGATTACAGACTACATTCAAATCTCCATCTTCCTTTTTTACCCTCATGAACATGCTGGTCTTCAATAGTGATGCACACATGCTTTAAAGGATATTTTTAAGCCCCATGTTGGGTGTTAATGTTTTTGGTTCGATATTGTGTGCAGTCTTCTGGCAGCAACATGTAAATGTACAGATATTCAACAATCACGGATTGAACTGACTGAGAATTGGTTGAAGTTTGTTGCTACTTCCCCACCTGTCAGGATGGCCGAGAGTGATGAGACAGTTTAATGTCCAGTTAGACTGATTTTAACTCTCCCTGTGTGATGTCTATAGAGCTGCAGTAAGTTCAAAGGTCACTATAAATCCAAGCACACAAGTCAGTGGATGTGTGTTGTTGCCAAGAAAATAAAAACATCATTTAAAGGGATTCAAATACATTTAAAATGTACTGCAGAATCTGCAGACACATCTCTTGCTTGTGCAGATTTTCTTAAAGGACCACATTGTATGATTAAGTGACATCTAGTGGTCAGACGGCAGACTGCATCCAACTCTCCAACCTCATCTTTACCTTCACATGTATCTCTGATTTCTATGGAGACAGTGTGCTATTAATATGTGTCAATATTTGTTTGAAAGGCTTGAACCACACAAGGAGCCTCATGTGTCACCTGAACCCCCTTACAAAACCAGCGGAGGTACTTTCAGGAGAATGATATCAATAGAATAGAATAGAATAGAATAGAATAGAATAGAATAGAATAGAATAGAATAGAATAGAAATACTTTATTCATCCCAAGCTGGGAAATTTCACTGTTGCAGCAGGCAAATACAGTCACTCAAGCATACCAAAAAAATATATATATTATATATATATATATAATATATATATTCTGTAAAGAAATAAAGATGCACACACACACACACACACACACACACAGATATAGATTTCCAAGGTCGCATTTCAGACATTTAGTATGTATCTCATACCAGTCCTCCACTCTTTCTCTCTGCGCTCCACTGCGTCTCCTCCTCTTCTTTCTCCCTCCATCTCTTGCCACTGTCTTTCACACAAAGCACACACACACACTCTCTCTCTCTCTCTCACACACACACACACAAGCTCTCCAGAGACATGTCCGTTGCTCTGACCTCTCTCTCCTGGGAGAGCTGGCTGTCTGCCCAGCTCTCTCTCTCTTTCTCTCTCTCTCTGCTTCACACATTCTCCTTTTGCTCCGTATCTTTCTTCTCCTCTCTGTGTCTCTCTATCTATTGATCTATCTGTTCTTCTAATCTCCTTTTGTCTCTCCCCCTTCTCTTATCCTCTCCTCTGTTGCATGTCTCCCCTGCTCTTGCATCCTCTTATCTCTTCATCCTCTCTCAACATGATTCCTCACTTCTCCTCCTCCTCCTCCTTTTCCTCCTCTAACCTCTCTTCACCCGCTCCTCCTTTTTAACCCTTTACCTTCCCTGTCCTTTCTTCCTCTCATTCTTTTCTCCTTCATTATTTCTTTCAAGGATTCCAGGGAGCTGGCGTGGCTGCAGGGCTCTGCTTGGGGCTCCTTTGCCTGGCTCATGCTGCCTCTCTCTGGGCACAGTGCCCATGGAGGGTTGGGCAGGGCTGAAGGAGAGCTGTAGGAGTGTGTGTGTGTGTGTGTGTGTGTGTGTGTGTGTGTGTGTGTGTGCATATCAAGTGATGGGGAAAGGGGGTGGGGGAAAATAAGTGGAAGAGGAAGGGGTGAAATAGAAAGAAAAGGAGGAGGGGAGTTGTTGACAGCGACAGAGAAAAAGGAGGTAATGATACAGAAAGATGAACGGATTTTTCATGAGTCACTCTTTGCTGTTGTCAAGTGTTACTGTGGCTACAACAGCAGCACTTGTGTGTGTGTGTGTGTGTTTCTAACATATATAAGGTCTGTTTTTGAAGAAAAAAAAGAAATATTATATGTTGCTTCGGTCACCATCACAATCAATTGTTTATTCCTTGTTTTCCCCTTCATTAAATAATAAGTAACACAACAGTGTAGCCATAAGTAACTATCAGAGCACAGCCACACAAGGAAGCATAACCAGTAACCTAATCAAGATTTCTGTGATAAAATGTGGTTGCTCTTATTTTCAGCCCTGTCTGTGTGTGTGTGTGTGTGTGTGTGTGTGTGTGTGCTAATGTGACACCAACAGCAGGTGCACATACATGCAGAGTGGCTGAATGACAGAGGGAGCATCAGCACACCTGTACCCAGCTGCATGCAGAGAACAACAATTCCCCTGCTGGTCACTAATGGTACCACCCTGCTGGAGTGGAAGCAAATGGCCCAGACCCAACCATGCATGATGGGAGGGGTGTAGGAGGGGAGAGAGCGAGGGGTTGTCAGATGTACAGAGAGAGAGAAAGGGATGGAGAGAGGTTATGATGGTGCAAGAAGCTTTAGCATGCCTTGTGGATATGATGAAACAAAAAAAGGAAGTGAGTGGGAGTGGGGGTGGGGGTGGGAGGTCGGGGGAATTCACACCAGTGTTAAAAATGTTGCTATGAGCTGCTATATCTCTTGATTTATCTCCTCACTCCCAGCATTCCTTCTGCCTTTCTCCTCTTCTCCTCCTCACACCATCTCCACCTGTAGCCTCTCACCCCTGTCCTGCCTTCATCATCATCATCATCATGTCTAATCTCTGTTACACTGCTACATATGACAGCAATAAGCCTTAGTGATGTAGCGCCCTCTGTCTGTGGCCAGTGTTACTGCAGCTCCTCATTTGTTGAACTCCAACCACTCCAGACTAAGAAAAGTCTAGAAAACAGACATTTTACTGATTTACAATAAGAGGCTTTTATCGGTGGGCACTGCAATTATGATTTAAATAACATGATGTATGAGCATATATGAAGGTGAAAAGGCAATTAGCACCGTAAACAGCACAGACTTGCAGCATAGTTAAAAGCTTCATGTAAAAACATATTTTAGGTGCTGCCTCTGCTATTAAATGTGTTCAACTGTCAGACACCCATGCAGCCATGTCAACAAGACAGATCCCTGTACATTTATTGAATGTAATGAAAAGAAAACACACACACACAAACACACACAATTCTGATCTTGATTCAAACAGTGTGCACATCTGACAGACGACGCAGCATGATGTGAAATATATGCTGCCGCTGCTGCTGCACGTGTTAAAATATGCAGGATGAAATTCAGGAGCTGCGTCGCTATAGTGGTAAAGTGTTTTAACCCTTCTGTGTCCAAAGATTTGCAGTGTGTGTGTGCATGTGTGAGCAATCCTCTCCAAAAATGAAGCTTTCCGAGTGATTGCTTTGTCTAATCAATTCAGAGATCAAAGACTCTGACTAAGCAGAGACAGTTCCCTCATTTTTGGATTGTGCAGTGATGTCAGTGCACAATTTTTTTAATTAGTTTCATGCCCACTGCGTAAAGCCGCCCAGAGTCATAAAACCACAGAGAAACCTGGACAAACAGAGGTGAAACGGGCTCCTCATTATACAAAAAGCTCATTTGGCAAAGAGTTGGTGTCCTCTGGTATGGTGGTAGTGCAGCGTTGTGCTCCTATCTGTCCGCTCTATACAGCCAATATAACCTCGGCTACACCCCCTAATAAATCACTTCAGCCAATCACTGATGTGTGTAAATCAATGTCTGCTACCTCAGAGAAATGTTATGTTTACGAGTAGCAAGAAGAAAAAATAGAAAAGAAAAAAGAGGTAAAAACAACAAGAACTGATGACAGAAATGTAAGAACAGGAGCCAGAGAGAAACACGATGCTGAGAACACATTTTAATTTGACCCTCTGTGTGTGTGTGTGTCTGTGCGTGTGTGCGCACACTGACAGATTTGCTTCAGTCTGGAGATTGGCCACAGAAAAATGCACTCAGTAATTATCTAGAAAGAGCACCTGGGCACTGGCAATATCATTATATTACACACACACACACACACACATTAAGACAGGCACACACAGAAAGGGAAGATTTTTTGCAGGAAAAACCAAAAGACGAGATGAAAATCACAACACCTACACCTCAGAGTGAGAAGCCTTTCTAGCTGCTAATGCGCTCACTTGAGTCTCGCTGCTGTGAGGCTTTGTGGATCACAAACAGACTCACAAACAGCTCAGGCTCAGAACACATCCGACTCTCTGTATTCCTCACAGTTTACTTAAAAGAGCTATATTTATACAATTCTACAGAGCACCAAGACAACAGCGGTAAGTGCAAAGTGATCAAAAAGTTCGACTTGTATAAAAACCCCATCTGAAAGCACTCCCTCTCTTCATGTGTTTGCTTTGATCTGTTGTAGTAGCAGACGTCCACCAGTAAGAGGCAGCGTTTCCTCTCATCTGACTGACCAGACGTACCTCCACTCTCTCTGTTTAATCATCTGGACTTCTCCTTTCTTCTCCTTCCTCAGCCTCATGACCAGCCGACAGTGGTCAGAGATGAGCTACAGCTGGAGGACACTACACAACAAACTCCTAACTTCAGGTTGTGGGTTTGAGTCCCACATCAGGACATCTTTGAGAAGCCATTGATCAACTTAAACATATTGATGTTTTGGCATGATACAACGATTACACACAAAAGCATGAATCCTGCCTAAAATAATCCCATTAAAAGTCTGAACTCAGAGGTGATCTCATAACATACAATGATACATGGCCTGGCCAGTGCGCCCTCAGACAGTGGACATGAGCCTCTTCATCTCAGGGTCGTGGGCGGAGGTTCTGTTAGGAGAATGAATCAACAAAGTAAACTATTTGAACGTGTCACTGGGTCACTGGGTTTGAGTGAGGTTATTAACCCAATAAAAGAAGCCTGGCTAGCTCAGTTGGTAGATGAGGCTCTCAGGGTCATGGGTTCGAGACCCACATTGGCCAGAGCACATTTGAAAAGCGAGTCAACCCAGACATGAACAATCAGCTCAGTAACCCATGCTAAAAGCAATATAGGATGATCAGCATTGTTCCAAATGAATGCAAGGCTACTCTCCATAAGCTGTAAGCTATAATCAGAGGTCATTTCCATTACATTTATCAGGTTGGAATCATGACTCTAATGTAAATTAACTGGTGGTCATGGATGAATGTTTCCCTTTTCTGCAGCTCCTCTGGCCTCATGCTGCGGCTCTTGTGGCTGCTTGGTCTGTGACTGTCCTCCACCAGCCGCTGGATTTATAAAATGGTTTCAGGAGCTATAAAGTGTCCAATAAACCACTTTTACTATTAGCGTAGGATACTGCAGGCACACAGCTGGTGACCGCTGCCACCACTGACCATACACACATGTACATACAAGCAGGGCCACTCACATACTTCCTGGTCAAAGACATTTTGAGGGCTGCTGAAGTCAGGACCACAGCCAAAATCTAACCCCATGTCACCCCACCCTGCCGCCCTGATGACATCATCAAGCTGCCCTGAACTACCGGCTTCAAAAGGCCAAAAACACCCACACATACAGTACACACCGTATGTGACGGACACACAGACAAAAAGCCACAAAGACACATGCAGAAATGTACACACACAGCACTTGACCATAATGACTATCGCTTGGCCGCAGTGCATTGTCAACACACTCAAACAGAGCAGCTTAAGTGCTTCTGAGTCATCAGCTTGTATTATAGACGATTTTCAAGAAGCTGAGACATTTTAGTGGCCATTAGGAGGAGAAATAAACAATCTACAGCATTTAACAGTTCGTTCACACTGGATGTTAAAGAAACGTTCAAATCATCCATGACTTGTGTTTTGGCCTTTGTTATGCTATTAACTGAGCCTGTTTCTGGATATCCATCAACACTAATCTACCAGTTACAGTGTTAGCTCCAAGCTGAGTTAGCTTAGCTTGCACCACACAGGCAGAGGCAGTGCAGGTGTTATTCCGTGACCTATCAAGGTTTACATGAAGGTAAACACACGTGTTGACAGCAACTACTCTTCCTGCCAGAAGGGGGAGACAAACGTTTTGAACTGTAGCTTTAATTTTTAAAGACTTAAAGAAGAAAAATCTACTTTTGGAGTCAATAAATGCTTAAAGATTTTGCAAATAAATATAATTTTAAAATATGATACAAATATTAAATAAATAATTTGTTAGCATAGTCGATGCTAACAAAGCTTCACACACATTATGAGGAGGAGGTGGGGTTTCTCTGGCTGCTGTCACACACTGTAATAGGATTAATTCCCAGGATTCCAGTCAGCCAATCAGAACATGGCATTTAAAATACTCGCTCTTCAACTGGAGAGCTGAAGAGGCCATCCTCTTCACATGGGCTGCTGTCTGATTGTGAGTCCAACTCTGTCATTAGTGCTCCCAACAACACACACGATACACACTCAGTGTGGAAACACTCTTTATTTATGTTCAGTTTTTTGGTCGTTTCCAAGATGATGTCAAAAAGCAAAATGTTTCTTTATTTTTTAAACCCTGAATATGGGGACACACACACGCACTTTACAAAACACTCTTGAACAACCTTGAGCACCCATTTGTGCTCGCAGACAACCCATCTTCTCAAGTGTCTGCGCAGAGACACACACACATACTCACTTTACTCCACTTCCCTAATTACCGAGTCCCACAGGACGAGACACTCAGCAGCGCTTCAGCTAAAGAAAAGGTCTTTCTCACCAGTTAGAGGGCAGACAGGCAGACAGAGACAAAGCCGAGAGTCAACAAAGAGAAGATGCTCAGAATACAGATTTCATGGCCCTAAATGGCCCCACATATATTAACTGTCACACTCTTTCTTGCACGTTGCTGCATTAATCTCACAATTTGGTGGTAACTTGTCAACTTTTCAAATGCAAAGTAAGGCAGCCGTAAGCTGGAGGCATTCTGCAGCGAACAAAAGAAGAGAGAGAAAAAGGGCAAAATGGTGCAAATGAAAAAAATATATAAGGAACAGTGAGAGGAGGAAGAGAAAGAACAGAGGTAGACCTGGTGGATGGGAGGGAGGAAGAGGAGAGATTATCTCTCTCTAATGGCTGCCTTGTTGACAGCAACACTTTTCACCCCTCCTATCTACACATCTAATGTTACTATCACAAACACACACACACTTCCTCTCGTCCTGCAGTGTTTATCAGCCCTGCTGCTGTCAGTCCTGCTCTACAATTCATGAGGGATTCAGGCTCTAAAACCATAAAAAGTGGACCGGAGACGTCACCGCCGGAGACGAGCTCAGCTCTCTGTCAGCTGATAGTCTGTTTCACACGGAGACGAGAAAACCGCTCTTCTCTTCACATTTGCTTTGTGTTTTTTCATGTTTTATCATGAACATATTGGCTAAATGTAAGTGGAACATATCAATGCTGGACCCACCTCAGTGCTTTCAGACTTTAACGCAAAGGCCCCCTATTCCCCATGATTAAATTAGGCGGGTGTACATGAGGATCCATGTAAGGATCTGATCTGACGGGATTCCTGGAAGAAAGTGGGGCAGTAAGGGGTAGGTACCTTCCATATTTGTGTGACATAAATGTCATTGTCAGAGGGTGAATGTGAGCCTCTGCATGGATAAAATAAGTGTAGCTGGATCTATTGTGGATGCAGACAGCTCTGATCTGAGGAACCATTACATTCTTCTTCTCACATTGCTCAAAGTTGGGCTCATTTTCCAGTGGCAAGTTGCACAGATGGAGGAGGTGTGTGACCTTCTGCTTTTAGTGGTAGTCTTATGAGACCTCAACACCCCCTGCTGATGATTCTTATATCACATGGACCTTAGTGGCCACTCATGAGGTAAAGTCCAGAGAATCTCTGTGAAGAGTTGCTCTTTTATGAATAAAAAAACAGGTGCAGGTTTTGGGTTGATATCAACATGTATTTAAATTAATCTGAAATCAACACAGGCTGGTAAAAAGCAGTGTAAGGCCTCTGCCCTCTGTGCAACGTCAATAATCGTCGCCCACTCTGAATTTTCACATTTAATTACTTTGCACCCGTCATGAGACAGTTTGAGGTCCAGTTAGACTGATTTTGACTCTTCCTGTGTGATGTCTATGAAGCTGGAATAAGGTCAAAGGTCACTATAAATCCCAAGCACACAAGTCAGTGGATGTGATGTCTTTGAATACAAACTCCAAACATAACTTTTAAATACATTTCAATGTACTGCAGAATCTACACTTCTACCTCCATCCTGCACCCTGCCTCTCTAAACACACTCATGGACAGCATCTCTTGCTCCTACACTACAGTATGTATTCACAATTTAGCCTTCAGGCTAATACACTCATCACACCTTATTTACGCACAGAAAACGTCTGTCAGTGAGACACTTGACTATCTCTGATCCAAGTCAAAACGAAGGTCTGACTTTCCTTAAAGTTCCACTCAGCCTCTGGCCCAGATGAAGGCAGAGCAGCTCCTCTATACTGAGAGAAACATTTGTGCAACATTTCGACCAAAATAGTCCTGGTCTGCACCGCAAAGCGAGAGAGCTGCCTTCATTTAGGCCGATGGGATTGGCAGAAACACACACACACTGCGTTTCACCACTGTCATATGGGAGCCAGAATCATGAAATAAACCCATTCTGCAAGCAGACTATGACAACGGAAACACTGTGGGGACAAAATGTCTACACGTCCAAGCGGATTCACACTGATTCACACTGATTCTGATGTGTGCGTGAACTTCAAAGCAAAGTTTTACGACTTTCAGAAGAACTGTGGTGACTCCTCATTACTCCAGTGTAATCACCATCTATGGCATCACTAAACATCATGTTAAAAATGAACGTGGTTCTTACCGGTTCTGCTGCACCGTCAGCTCTCCACAAAAACTTTTCTCCTCCCGACCATCCGAAAGGCTCCACGCCGATAAGTGTGACTCCTTGTCCGGCTTCGAAACTACACGCAAACCGGTGTCTTTGTCATGAAAGGAGAGCCCCCCTGCAGGAAGATCCCACAGCAGAGCGCACGTACAAACTTTTCCAAGTGTCACTTCTGCTTCCCTTTACTCCCCGATGACACCAAAGTCTTTGTCTGAGTCACAAACACGCACAAAAAGGTCGGTTTATGGGACTGAACAGAGGTAAAACGCAGCCTCCGGCGATCCGTGGACCTGTCAGCGCACGGAAGTCCCAAGTTGTCATGTAAAAAAACAGAGGAATGAATGGCGCACGTCCCGCCCGCTGTGTGTGTGTACGAGCGGCGTACTCAGCAACAGGTGTCAGAAATAAAAGTGAGACTTCTTCAGGGCCATCACAAGTTTCCAAACGCGCTCCATCTAATTACGCACGCAGGGAAAAATGAGGAGAAGGAGGAAGAGGAGGAGGGAAGGTGTGGGAAGGGAGCTACCCAAAGTTTTTACGCGCTGAGGAGCAGAGAGAGAAAGTTTGAGACGCGAAGAAAGCGAGAGTGGAGTGAAACAAAGAAGACAGAGCGCTGTCCAGCTTTGAAGTGGAAACTGCCCGCCTCCCTCACAAGGAAATAAAGGTGTGTCCTTCCTCCAGTGTCAAACAGCAGAGATGAACGATGAGGGTAAAAATTTTGTCAGGAGTGGGATTTGAACCCACGCCTCCATTCGGAGACCAGAAGTCCCGTTTCGAGGAAGGAATGAACCTTGAGTCTGGCGCCTTAGACCGCTCGGCCATCCTGACACATAAATATGTTTGTTGTCAGTAGAGATTAACAAAACAACACACAAACATCTTAATAACAGGAGGTTTTTTAGTCCACTCAGTGACGTGTTTAGTTTCCTGTTAGCTCCACAGATTAATGCACTTTGATGGAGAACCTTGCTTGGCACACAAAAACAGCGTGAAGGAAAAAACTAAATGTAGGTGTTAATTATTTTATCCAAAACTGCAGATAAAAGGTTGTCAGGAGTGGGATTTGAACCCACGCCTCCATTTGGAGACCAGAAACCCCTTCAGTGAGGAAGGATCTCATCCTTGAGTCTGGCGCCTTAGACCGCTCGGCCATCCTGACCACTTTATGTGCTGTTGTCCTCTAGAAAGCAGCATACAGGCTGGTAACTATGGTTACCATTTCCACAATTTCTACAAATGGTAGACAGTTTCATCTCAGAGTTTGTCTGTGTTGAGATGGCAAAATATTGAGAAAAAGACAGAACCAGAGCACCAAAGTGAAGCCAAAGATGTGAGTCCTTCTTCTAACCAGACAATGGAGATGAGCTGTCAGTGCAAAGGTTCTCATCATTACTTGAACCAAAACCTTCACCTGGAGACCACAGATGCATAATCATTGTTTTCTTTTGAACAGGGGCCTGAAGCTGCTGGTTCAGGGGCCCCTTTTGTCGTCTGAACCCTCCAATATAGCCTGAATGTGAAGTGGACAGTAGAAGAAGAAGAGGACGTCATCAGCACATTTAGACTGTCCGTGGCTAACAGCTTATTTTAGGGAGCTCCCCTCTCACATTGTTTTTATTTCCTCTCCAAAGTTTTTCCTACCGCTCACTGCCTCCTTCTGTCCCTTCCATCTCACCACTTCTCTCCATCCACTCCTCCCATCCTCCCCTTCCAGCTCAGTAATTTATTTACTTTACAAACCATTTATTAGTGACAATAATGCCAAATCTGCAAGCAAAAAGTAAACCAACAAGAAAGAGTTTATGCCTTCAAACCACAGCGGAGGGGATTCATTATTTACCCTGAATGTGTGTTTTTAAGCTGAGCTGCTGTTTGTTTTGGTCTCGGCTCCCCCCTCTCTCTCTCTCCTCTCTCTGTGTTTTCTCTTTCTCTCCGTCACCCTCTCACTCTTTTTCTTTTCAGCCATGTGTGATGTGATGTGTGATGATTGAAACCACATCGTCCCAAAGCCAACGAAAGCCCTCCCCGCTTCCTTTGCAGTCACTCAATTTTTATTTCTCCTCCTCGTGTGTCTCGCTCACCCCTTCCTCCTCCAGCTCCTCCTTCTTCTATATACCATCCAGCATATATTGAAAGACTGGCACTGGACGTGGATAACACGTGTTCAGATGTTATCTCAAGGACATCTCTGTGTGTTTTTTTGCTCTGAACCTCCACTATCATCAGCATCTTATCCAGACTTGATCTTAGTAAAGAAAGGTGTGGCGATGGAGTGATAAAGAGACAAAAACAAACCAAAATGAGTGAAAACTTCCTAAAAACACAACAATATCGCAGCGTTTTTTAACCGCATCGAACCAATTAAAAGCCAAATTATTGGAAAAGTTCCCTCTGTGAGCAGCAGTTCTCAGTCTCCTGTGTGGTAAACTCCTCCCCTCTGGTGCTCCCAGCTGGATAAAACAAACACAACTTGTGTGGATCTATGATACTCTATATCACACACCACATACCATAGCTTTATACCGATTATTGTGTTTTCATCATTTCACTCATCTTTTAATTTTAAAAACTGTGAAATCTTCCTATTCTGTACAAACAAAGAGTCCAAAACACAAAAAATATCACATTTGCAACAACAAAACCTGAAAAACTGAATAATATAGGATCTCTAGACTGTATCTATGGGTGACCGTCATCCAAAAGGTACCTGAATAGCTGACTTTAGTGAGAGGCTCCAGCCATCACCTTGTTGGGCTGGGGCTGAGGGAGGTGCAGTCACAAAAGCAGAACACCTCTCATTGAAAGCAGTCACACACATTATTATTCAAAATGTTTAGTCTTAATATACTTAAAATGAGCGAGTCAATGGAACCCAATACTAGTTTCAACATGGGAGTCTATGGGGACTGACTCACTTTTAGAGCCAGCCACCCAGAGGCCACTGGAGGAACTGCAGTTTAATTTCTCTTAGCTTTCACAATTCATTTTTTTAAGCTGTTGGTGCTCTCCGGAGTTTTGCACACATCTGCTTGTAGTAGCTGTTGGCAACCACTTGGTGGTAGTTTTAAAAAACATGTGGAACAACTGTAACTACAGGTTGTTTGTGTGTGTGTTATTCTGTGCCCTCTATTGACACGAAAACACACCATGTACACAATGAGTAGAGCGTTATTTTGTACACAGCCAGCCTGTCTTTGTAGAAGCTAGATTATTCAGCCAAGCCAGCCGAGCTATGCTAAAATTAGCCTGCATTCACACTAATACATAAGTAGGGCTGGGCAATTAGTATCCTTAAAGTGATGAAACACACAGTTTAAATAGACACAGACAACACGGTCTGCTGCACCTGTGTGTTGAATTAACCTGTTACAGCTGAAGTCTTTGATTTGCTCCAGAAAAAGGGTCATGTGACTTTGATAGTAACAACATACTGATTGAAGTAAACATGTATGACTGTGTCCTAGTTTATGTGTTAAAGCAAATACTGCATGTGTGGGTCTGTGAGACCTAACTCTCCAAGTGGACTCGTAGTATTGTGACACCTGTGAGTCCACCATCGTCTCCTGCTTCACATGTATTACAATGAAACTTGTGCATGTTAGAATTATCAATACATATGTTGTAATGTGTAATTTCAGGCCAACGAGTGGAAATCTGTGATCTGGGAGCCACAGCAGAGCTGAGATGATGAAATGATGTCCAGTGCTCAGTGGGCTGTGTCTCCATCCACCTCTGCCTCACTCTCCATCACATAAATCAGAGCCACACAGGCGTATCTCTTCTTCCTCTCCTCCTCCTCTCTGTCCCGTCCCTACTGTCTCCCTCCACTGGCTTTTATTAGGACAGTAGATGGAGAAAGCAGAACATGATCCTCTGCACAAACCCCAGCGCAGACACACGGATGAAGCGTTGCCATATGTGACCGTAAACACCGGCGTATATGCTACATTTACAGACTGTCAGGAGTCAGTTCTCAGTGTGAAAAACAGGATGAGTGTAACAACCTGATGATGTTTTTGATCCCTGAGTGGAAAACTCTTTACAGGGGGGAGGAGGTCAGGTGAGGGTCAAGGTCATCCAACCTGTGTGTGGGTCTGTTAAACTAGATTTTCCACTTGAATGAATCCTGACTCTCAGCCATATTAATAAAGTGTTCGCCCATAGTTTTATCCTCAAATCTTCATTGTCCTCATTGGCACCATTTGATCGGACACAGGACGGAGTGTCTCCAGGCTGGACAGGATGAGGACTTTCTAATGATACTGGAGTATGGAACAATGTCATTACTGTGGGCGGAGAGGAAAAGAAAGAACATGTGATAAGATAAGAGAGCTGTTCAGTTTGTATGTGAAAAGAGAAGATAGAGAGAAGGTGGAAAGGATGGGAGGGGTCACCAAAGAGTGGGGAGGAAACAAAAGATATACAAAACTGTTCTTTAACTAATGATGATGAAACTACTAACCTTTGAGACTAAGGGTCAGAGGGCTGCATAGATCATTTAATACATGAGAATGAATACTGGACATCTCTAAAGTGATCAGAGTGTTGTGTCTCCTGCAAAACTGAAGCAAACGTTGACTCATCCTGCACTAAAAGCGTCTACTAACCTTGTGTCCAATAATGTCCCTGTCTCTGTCTTCTTTTCCCTTCAGTTTGATTCATTGTCATCTTCTTCCTCTCTGTTCATGTTATGGGTAAAATCCACAGTGACTGCTGGCAGTATGCTCAATGAACCATCAGAGCAGTCTGTCTTTACAGTCATTTATTTTCATATAAGTGGACAGAAGCTGTAAGTCAGAAGTCAGATGAGGCAACAGACAAAACAAATTAAAGATAAATCCATATTTTATTTCATTCTCTCATTCCAATGTTCAGTACACATGAAATTAACAGTGAGTCCCATTCATCAGCGTTCCCAGTGACAAACATCATCAGTAAAAAACAGACAACAAAATACTGAATTTACAACACAGGCTCACATCTGACACTTTTAGTTCCAAACACCATCCATTTTTTAAACTTTGCATAAAGTCTGAAGGATCAGTAAATATGTTGAACAAGTCATTTTTATTATTTTTTAATTTTTTGCCAGGTGTCCAATCAGAGAGAGCGCAGTGTATGTAAATCCACATCTTGAGGCTTTGTGTCCACCAGGCCTTTCCTTTCTTTCTTCACAGCGCTGAACGGCTCCTATCTGGACTTCACTCACAGCTTCAGCACAAATTTGCTGAAACAATGTGAGTGCTGTAACAATCATGCTAAAGCTGTCAGCGCTGGGGGAAACATGCAGGGTGTCGTTTCCTCTGATGAAGGGGAAGAGACTCCTGGTGGACACGGAGCCTGGTGGAGGTGCAACAAACAGGTAACAGCATACTGCTCATGGAACAAACCTGTGGTTAGAAAAACAACACGTTATGTAGCATACCAACCAATAGATGACGACAACTCAATCAAACAAGATTAGTGTTTTATATATATATTATGAGGAGCAAAAAAATATATATAACATTTATTTTATATCCCCGCCCTCCCAGGAAAGAAAGAAAAGGTGTTTTAAAAGCTGAAGTTAACTCTTGAAGGGATTGTCATTAAAACTTTTGTTATCTGAACTCAAACGACACAAAATGTGGTTCTGTGAGGTTAAAAAGAAAAATCGACACCATTTATGTTTTAATAAAGGGAGTATTGCGAAAATTATCGAGCCTTCCTTTCATCAAAAACAACAGATCAAAGTGTCGTGTTCCCCTGACGAAAGCAGTGCGACTGTTAAATTAAACATCCCCCTTTACAATTTACACAACTATCTAGAGATTACTGCTGAAGGAAAACTACACGTTGGGACGTTTCATCAGACACCTGAAGAAAAAACAAAGAGAGCAGCAAATGATGTAAAGAGCCAAAGGCAGCTGAAATAAACACACGTTTGTATCTGAACCAATCAAACAACTATGTGGCAACGGCGTGTAAGTCTGGCGTCAGACAGGAACCTGGCAACCCCGCGCTCACCCTTCTTTTAAGGTTAAAAAAATATTTCCACTACCGTGTTTATTGCCAGGATACAATATGGCCGACAATGAATTGCATGCTAACAAAGCACTTTGAACCGAAAAGAACTCTGCAGAATATTTTTTAGCACTAACATGATTTCTTTTTTTTGTATTTCTGTGAAATGGAGATAAGTGAAGAGCAGGAAACAGAAGGGAAGATCTTCCTGTCCAACATTTTATCAGTGGTGAGTGTAACCTCTGCATGCTAATGAACACACCTGTGTGTGTGTGTGTGTATTAGTCTGTCAGCTGCTGTCTTCCAATGCATTCACAACTTGTTCCAAAATGTCGGGGCATCGGTCGGCGATCTGCTGCAGGACCTGATTGGCGTACTCCTGAAGCTCCGCCCCCTCCCTCTCGCACAGGGCTAACTCCGCCTCCAACTGTCAGAAAGACATAAAAACAGAACCAGGAAGATTTTACATATCTTTTTATCAACGAGGAGACAGCGTTTCTCTGTGGTGTGTTTTAGGGAAACATAAACACCCTGGTGGTCTAGTGGTTAGGATTCAGCACTCTCACCGCCGCGGCACGGGTTGGATTCCCAGTCAGGGAACTTTTTTGTAATGCTTCTTTCTGTCACACATTCCATTTTGGTAAAAAATCATCGGCAAGAAAAGATTTAATATTTAAAGATTGATACAGCTCTCATGTCTGTAAAGAAAATGTGAAGAAGCAAACTGAATTGAAGCAGCCAGTGTTACTTGAGTTGAACATAAGTCAAGCCACTCTAACGACAGGCTAACAATTCTGAGGCTGTTGGGTGGTAAAACTCGCTAATGACCCATTGTTCCTCATTAAACAGTAACAGTTAGAACTGGTGAGTGAAAAACGATCGGGATTGCTGTCGACCTTCATTGATGTTTAACCCAGCCTCATGAAAGGTCTAGGTCAGGACTAGCTGGATTCTAAGCTCCCTGGTGGTCTAGTGGTTAGGATTCGGCGCTCTCACCGCCGCGGCCCGGGTTCGATTCCCGGTCAGGGAACTCTTTTTGTTCTATAAATTTAAGTTAGCTACAACGACATAAATTATAGCATGTAACTTGGATCTGAATACAAAAAAATCAACTGAACCAAGTTTGTTTGATCCAAAGCAAGACGACCCCTAATAGCAGACCAGTTTTTACCTGTCTGGTCTGTGGGCAGTCTACAATCTTCAGCTAAGCTGCATTTGCAATGATTAGTCATTAGTCATATGACACTATGAGGGTATAGTTAAAGAACCTTTCATGAGATAGCCTGGTGGTCTAGTGGTTAGGATTCAGCGCTCTCACTGCCGTGGCCCGGTAATATTATATTATGTATGTTATATATTGTTTAAAAATGACCCTGAGCTTTTCACCTATTGACAAACAACTGTGATTTCTGTCCTGTATTATAACTATTTTGTCACTTAAAACCTAGACCAGGTCTGCATAAACCAGAAACTGTAACCAGTTGATCATACATGTAAACCCAGTCTGACCAAGACTACAAGTTGTGCCAGCCCATGATTGACCTGTTTGGTCCTGGAGGGAGGGAGGTCTACAGTCTTCAGGTCTGTATGTACTATGCTAAGTTAAACTAACTAGCACCTAGCTATAGCAAACATGAAGGCAGTCTATTTTACATCAAAATGTCAAACTATCCTGTGTTTATCCACAAAAATAAGAAGAGTGAGGAATGAAAAGAGAACAGTACAGACAGAAAAACAGCCCTGTGTGTGATCAAAGAGCATGTTAAAGGTAACACACACACACACACATATCAAACACTGTAATCTGAAAACACCACATTAGAGTTCTTTCTGTTCACACAGAGTGGAACATTTCTGTGAGAGCGCACTGATGTTATTTTCTTTGGCTGCGGCCGAGCTGAGACGTCAAACCAAACTGGCTTAATGACCAATACATCTGTATCAATAAGAGTGCCGTTCAAACAGCCATGTAACACAAGCCCGCATTTATGTCTGTGTGTGTGTGAGGCCCGGGTCAGATATTGGCAAATATTCCCTCGTTAAGTCTTAACCTCTTCCCTGTGCTCTCATCTCTCAGCCAGCGAATCTCTGAGGTATTTTACATTACAGTGGCCTTATTCATGTGTAAAACTGCTGCAAGTAATAACACTGTTAATGATTAATGAAAAACTGCACAATAAATCACTTACAAATAGAGCTGATTATCTGTAGATCATGCTGTTATGTTATTTATAGGAGATATGTAACAGTTGTGGTGGACGTCTACCATGCAGGGACTGAAAGACGCTATCAGGTTGCATTTTGGGAAATACATGATGTGATTAAGAGCTTGGCACATTGTAGAGAATAAAAACATTGTTCACAAACCCGCTGCTTCGGTTTTGACAATTTTGTTTGTAAAATCTGCCTCTGGGAAGGAGCCAAACCTCAGGAAGCAACAGCAAACTGCTGAAAGGGGCTTTCAGTCATTTTTAGTCACAGAGAATATGGATCCTTTTGTTGTATAAGCTGGTCACAAGGAAAGTGGTCCACAGCAGCCATTATCTCTCCTACACTCAACATCTTCTCCAGTAGATGTTTCAGAGATCAGTGTAGTTAATAGTGGACCTTTCTCTAGGTCATCCACTACCTTGCCTACAGACCTCACTGATTGACATTTTTTTAGGAGCTGGAGCCTTAGGATTGGAGCCACTTGTTTGTTTCTTTGTCTTTGGTTACATTCATGGTTACAGTCTCCTGGAGAGGTCTCTCAGGATCCACCTTAAAATGTCTGATTCCCCTTTGAGCCTGACACTACTGAACCCACTTCTCTTTTAGCACCCAGAGAGCTGGCACCTGGTTCTCTCTGTCTGAATCCAGCAGCTTCTTCACTATGCTGCCATGTCCTCATGGACCTCCTTGGGTGATAAACCCCAGAGGTTGTGGATGATTGCACATAGGCGAAACAGAAAAAACAATACCCTTTAAACTCACACAAAAAGCTCTTATCACCTTTGACCTTAGATCAAACACTTCACTTCACATTAGCCTTCTTAACCAAAACCACGAAATAAAATGTTGGATTGGCAGAAAGAGGGAGACGAGGGTGAAGACAGAAACTGATGAGTTAGTGAGGAGGTGAAGGACAGTTTGAGGTGTTAGAAGCAATGAGGCTTGACCGCTCCACTCTGTGTGTGTGTTGTTTGGCCCAGTTCTGAGAGGTCCATTAGCATCAGACAGCAGGGAACCACCTCCCCATTACACGCACACAACAGAACAACAACTCTCACTGACTCACTCACTCATTCCAGGTGATGTAAGTAGGAAACGTGTGGAAAGCTATGAAACAATTTTTTGGCATTTTCATTCGTGAAGAAAACAACAACTCAGCTCACTTTTAGTACTCACAATCAGATTTAATTCTGAGTGCGTAGTCCACATTTTATCACCGTTATCTCCTCTAAGTTTTATCTGCCATCGCTGGCTACACCTTGATTTTTTATCACTTCCACTCTTTTCCATCCTCAGCCATAATCATCAGCTACCTCAGGCACATGTGTGTAACTAGCTACATCTCCTACATGTCAGCCTGACTGTGTTTGCACGTAATTCACCTTAATGGCTTTGCATTTTAGCTGCAATCCTCCAGAAAAACATGGCCGTAAAGATAAGGACATGAGACGATTGAGAAGAGATAAATGGTTGAGTGTGTCTCTGCTGTCTTCTGCTCTCTGACTCACACAGCCTTGACCTACACCAGAGAAAACACACTAGAAAAGGTGTTTAAAAGTCAAACATAGATCTAAAATCACTGAGCCTTTACCAAAACCTGCACTGGAACTTTATCCATGCATTTACATTCTGACTCCTAATGATGCCTTCTTTAAACATTGTGTTACTGAAACAAGCACTTTTAGGTCCCAAGCATTTTTTTTGTTTAAAGGCACTGTTTTTTCCTAGTTCAGTGTACTCTACATTTGTGGAATTGCTTGAAAATCCTTAATGATACTGTTTGACAAGCCACACAAGATTTCAGCAAGTTCTAAGCCAGATTATTATAAAAAAAAATTATTTATTTCATCTGTGGTTGCTGAGTTATTACTCATGTCTGTACCATTGCAAAAAGGTCAACGCCCAACGTGGGGCTCGAACCCACGACCCTGAGATTAAGAGTCTCATGCTCTACCGACTGAGCTAGCCGGGCTGTGTGATGGACACAGGACAATGTGTCCTGCGTCCTAATGTGCTTTGAAACCACACCTCCATCTGGGGACCCAAAGTTTGTAAAGGAGTGCCAGTAAAGGAGTGCCAGACTCTATTCCTTGAGTCTGGCACTATACTCTGTGCTCAGACTACCGGGATGAACAGATTCAATTAGATTTTTGTTGTCAATCCTGATTTTTGAAACAGACTTCAGTCACTTTGGTAAAGGATCCTTAACAGGATGCATATCTGATTTGTAGCTGTGCATCATAAACATCTATTATGAATCTGATAGACATAAAAAAACACATAATTAAACAATCATGTCAGGAGTGGGATTTGAACCCACGCCTCCATCTGGAGATCAGAAATCCCTGTTGTTAAGAAGGAAGCTATCCTTGAGTCTGGCGCCTTAGACCGCTCAGCCATCCTGACACTGAAGATGCAAATCACCACCTTCCATGAAAGTAATTCATCTGATATTTTGACTTAAAACTGAAACAAAACTGCATTCCTGTCAGTTATGATGTTGGAAAATAGCAACATTTATGTCAAAATGAAGAACATGGGCAGAGGACTGGAGGAAAATCATACTATTCTTTCCTTCTGCTTCTATAGTAGTTTTCTAGAGTAGTTTTTCTCTATAGAAGAGGACTGTCTTTAAGGAGACTTGGGTGTTCCTTTGTTTTACTCCTTAAACATCTAACTCGTGTTTTCCACTCTAAAAAAATCTTCACATACACTTGGACCAATTTGGGTGTAAAAAGTGTCTCCTTTTGTTCTCACTTCTTTTACATGACATTGTTTAAGTGCAAACCTGTCTGTCTGCTTCCCCTAACAGACCTCATTATGAAGCTCGGTTGCATCATCCTTAAATCATTATAATTAACCTGGCGAGAAACATGCTACAACATCACTAATATGAAAGATGGCCAAAAACTGGAAAAACAGGGCCCAGCTTTCCTCAGAAACTAATCATAATCTAATCATTCTATCTGCATTCTACATTCAATCCAAGTCTCATTTATGGAGCAATGAAAAATAAACAGTTGACAGGTATGAGGTATAAATTTGGACGTTCTCATGCAATCACAGTGTGTGTGGTCAGAGTCGTCACTCCTGTAAGTCTGCGTGTGTGAGTATAGGTGTGTGTGATGCAGCGGTTTTGATATGGCAGGTGTGTGTGTGAGTGCTCAGCTTGAGGTTAAAGTGTGTGCTACACTGAGGATTGTGGGAAGCTGAGAGATAGACGAAGGTGCATGGTATGGTGTGTGTGTGTGTGTGTGTGTGTGTGAGAGAGAGAGAGAGAGAGAGAAAGAGAAAGAAGGTTTGTTGAAGATGATTTTTATTGCAGCCATTAAAGCTCCATTATCGTGATGGATCATTATCTGCTTTATTGGGGGCCTGGAGACACAAACACAAAGAACACATCCACACACACACACAAGTTATCAGCTGAGAGCAAGCATTAGGTTGAGGTGTATGTGTGTGTGTGTGTGTGTACACTGACCCCATGACATATATGGCAGGGCTTGAACCTCTTTGCAGAGGAATGCTAATGTTTTCTGAAGAAACCATAACTCAGCACACAGATAGAGACAGAGAGATTACCTCACAGAGACAGAGAGGAAGGAACAAATGGCAAAGAAGGAAAGAGAGAAGATCAACAAAAAAAAAATATATAAGTGGATCAGTCCATCTTTGAGCAGAACTGCCAGCTGTCTTCTTCTAATGTTTCTTACTAGAGTTTTAGTTTATGGTCTCTGTCCACTGTTCATTTGAAACATTTTTTTACTTCTCCCAGGGTTCACAGTTCTGTAAATCATCAGTTTCTACAGATAAGATGCTGACGGGGAGGCCCACTGACACAGTCATTCATGATGTTGATAAAGATTCTCAGTCATCCAGGTCATTTTTATTCAGAAAGTTGAAGCAAGGCAACTGGACTCGTAGAGTTCATTCATTCATGATGTGATGATTGATGATTAATGGACAGTTTCTGTTACTTAAAACCAAGAAAATATATCTCGAGAATGAAAAGTGACCAGTCTACAAAGGACTGATTCGCTATTTAACAAGCTAGCAAGTTAACAAAATGGATCATAAATGTAGGTGTCATTTAATGATATGAATGCAAATCTTACAAAGGTAATTAAAAAATGTATTTAGGACAGACTATATGGCAGTTCAGCTTTGAAATTAACACTGTAATTTACAAGTAAAGATGGGAATAATTTCTGTGATGAAACCCCAAATTTACAAAAAAAATACAAAATAACATTGCAGGATATGAACCTTACAGACATCTAATGCAAACATTCCCCTTTAGCCTGAACCAACTAGCCAGGGTGTGTCTGTAGCCTAGCATGGACTGGCTTTTTGTCACTGTTTAATAAAATATCATTTATTGCCAAGAAATGGTTTAAAGACCAGAGGAACTGTCATGTCTGTTAGCTCAGCCTGGCATAACTACTGGGAACAGTTGGAAAGGACTATCTTGAGCAGGTGTTGGCTAAGTCCCTGGTGGTCTAGTGGTTAGGATTCGGCGCTCTCACCGCCGCGGCCCGGGTTCGAACACCTTTTGTTATATAAATTTAAGTTAGAATAGAATACATAAAACAGAATGTAACTATGTCGCATAGAAAATGTCAAAGAACCATCTGAACCATCAAAAAATGAATTCAACCAAATTTCTGTTTGATTAAAAGAAACCTGTTTTTAGTGATTTTGTCTGTGGGAGGTCAACAATCTTTTGATAAACTAGATGGGATTAATAGGTATAGGTATCAGGCATGTGACACTATGATGAATGGCCAATTCTCGGTCAAGGAATGTGAACTTAACCTTTAGATTTTTAGCTGTTGACAAAAAATTGTGATTTGTATCATGTGAAAGATTGAGGCACTGAAAATTCAGATCAGGTCTACATACACCAGAAACCCAGACAAACCGAGCTAGGTTTCAGCTGATCATGACAAAGATAACAACTTCTATGTATGGATACATATCTTATTTGTAATCATACAGTGTCAAAATAAGGCAAATCTGATGCACACAAACAATCTCATTCAAACACTTTAGTTTCCTTTAGTGGGCAAAGAATGGGGGAAGAGAATTCTGTGTAAAAGTATTGTCAGGAGTGGGATTTGAACCCATGCCCCCATTTGGAGACCAGATACTTAGGAAGGAACACATCCTTGAGTCTGGCGCCTTAAGCTGGATCCATACTCCGCGAGACAAAGACATTTTTCCCCCCTGCAGATGTTACGCCCACAAAATGATGTCATTTTTTGTCTCTGACCGCCCGCTGATCCGCACTCCTGTGCACAGGGTCCGGGCCGAACTTTGTCTTTCAAGGCTGTGCGGCAACCATGCTGTGATTGGTCGGAATTTATTGTGGGCGTGATGAAAGTGGAGAAGCGCAAGAGCCTCTCCAGGTATATAGGTAGGTGTATAAACAGCACTGATTCAACAGATTTAGATAAGACCATACTGGTTTTGCATGATGAGCAATAAAAGAAAGAAAGGCAAGTCAGGGTGATTTGTCACCAATAACTCCAGACAGCCGTTCACACATACCAGATGGTGACTGTTATTACCATTCTATATACTCCTACATACCCGGGCATAATAGGCTCGTTAACAATGTCTGTATATCTTTGCTATTGTTACTTTTAATGTCGCATCTTCACAGCTCATCACCGGACAGTTTGAAGTATCGCATATTGGAACACAGTAGATGTGCAAATGTGGTCATAAAGGCACAAACACTGAATCTTTGCTATTGTTACTTTTAATGTCGCATTTTCACAACTCATCGCCGGACATCTCACGCTGTTGCAGGCACCCTCTCTGTATAATGCCCTCTTGCCATGGCACAAGTCCTTGTGGTGTGTTAAAAAACTCAGTAAAGTCTTTCCTTATAGTTTAGTGGGCGGGCCGTATGAGGAGTTCTGCACACACGCGTCTCGCGGAGTATGGTACCTCAGTGCGGAAAAGACCTTTTTTTTGTATCTCTTACCACCCGTGGAGTGCGTTCTCCGCTCTTTGTCTCGCGGAGTATGGAACAGCCGCTCGCCCATCCTGACACAGTGAAGGCTTTGACCACCACCTTCTAAAGTGGTGTTAAATCCAAACATAGAAACATTGTTAAAAATTAAACATGAACATTTATTTCACAATAAGAAAACCATGGGTAAGAACTCATATTTGAGACATGATACAAACAAAGGAGGTTTTAACAAGCTCCAGACTCTTCAACAGCAGCCCTGATCGGTGCTGTAGAAACAGCATTATGAGTAAGAGCAAAGGGATAAAGCATAAAAGACCTATATAGACTTTTCTAATCCCCATCCCTCTGCTGGTCTTTATTTAAAACATTACGCTCTAACAGGCTTAAAGGCATACAGTCACTATACGTACACTGCCTTATAAGTTGGCTGCCTGTACTCCACCAAGCCCAAAAGCAGCAAAATCATGTGATTGAATCTGTGTGTGTGTGTGTGTGTTCTGTCCGGTACAGTACAGTCGTAGTCCTGGCAGCTCTGCTAATAACACATCCTAACGAGCTGTAGAGGGAATAGAGTTCGAGGACTTCTTACCAAAACTGCTCCTGCAGGACTAAAAACACTGCCCTAACATCTCTGAAGCAAAATCCAAGGCGAGTGTGTTTTATAGGCAATTCAACATCAGCTGGAGATTTTATTTTAATATGGTATTTAATCAGCCAAAGAGTCTACATGTTTACAGACTCCACCATCCTGTGAGTTTCTCATGGGCACCTAATGGTATGTTTGTGTCAAATCTCTTACATTTACTAATCCACATTAAGCTGCAGAGGTGTTTGTGAATGTAGGTGTGGTAACTACAGTGGGATACTTTCAGTACAGCACATAAACAAGCTTTAAAACCTAAACTGGCCCTCGAGGACAAGGCTGGACTCACAACACTAATGGCTGCAGCAATAAACAGCAGCACTGACTGTTGGCGTAACCTTCTCTTGGGTGGATCTGAACTGATGGAAGTGATTTGTTTCAAACTAATTCCCAGTGTTGTGTGGATTAAATTCAAAATGCTATCTACAGGTGCAACAAAGTGAGTCTTCTCCCCTAAAAGAAAAACGTAAACCAAGACAGAGGGGTTCTAAAAATTACAAATTACTTTAAGTAAAAGAAAGTTTAAAATGCCACGTGAGATTATGTGCAGACTGAGATCATATTTCGTGATTATTTGTGCGCTCACAGGCCTGTTCAAATGGAAAATAAAAATTCTTTCTCTTCCTCTGCTGTACAAAGCCTCAAACTTTCCCACAATCTTAAAAAACCCACAGACTCCACGTCCTCTTACACAACATCTCCACATTGTCTCCAATTAATTGTTCCATTGAAATTTGTTAGGTGTTTGTAAAAGTCAGAATAATTTTATGGCTGTCCTGAAATAAATTCCTCCATGTGGCATTAAAAACACACACACACACACTTGGAACTTGCCTGAAGAGAAAGTGCAGAACTTCCACAATGGATGCTATTGTGAGGAGCTTCAGATAAAAACCAGAAAAGTGTGAGAGTGGGAAGCATGTTTCAGTGCGTCTTTGGCCTTCACCTGTCACCGTCACCAGCTTGTCTTCCCATTAGGGACAAGAGAGGAAAAGTGGAAATAAAAGGTAAAGCTTGAAGTGGAGGCTTAAAGAGTTCTAGAATGAGAAAGAGGGCGAGTGGATTGATCAATGACAACAAAGGAGATATAGAGCGGGAAAAATGGAGAAAGATAAAAACACTTGAAGAAAAACAGAGAGAAACGGGGAGATGGAATAAATGGGAGGAGGAAGTGATAACCAGGGGCAGGAAAAGATCAAGGGTGAAAGACAGAAAAAAGACGTGTGTGCATGTAGAAAGAGTCTGACTGGTAAAGCCATTAAGCCTGAATTCAATAAATCTGCATAAAAACTGGCAGTTTTGTCTGTAATGACCAGCGAAGGCCAAAGTGTGTGTCGCTGTGAAACCCATACGGAGACATCAATGTGTGGGTGCGTCTGTCTGTCTTTTCTTTTGTCTGCGTATTATTAGATGAGGGGGCATAAATGCCACATTTATAACATTAAAATGAACTTTAAAGACTTGATTTAAAGTTAGGTTTAGTTTAGTTTATATCTCTATGCAATTAATATAAATCAATGTATTGTGATGGAAACACAACTGTGTGTGTGTTGTTGTTATTGTTGAGGACCTCTGCATCATATTTAGAAAGAAAACAATCATCCTTGGAGCAGGAGGCAGAGCTCCCAAATGAAAGCCTGGAGAGACCCCAGACCACAGCGCGGCACAAATGGATAGGTCTGAATCTGAGCTCCACACAACCTCCAAACCTCTGGACTCCACCTCCTCCTTCTCTTCGCCCCTGCTCCACTCCAGTCATACAAATCCTTTTCCACAAAGACAGAAGTAATTTTCTTTTAAAATATGTCGATGTAAGAAGTTTTTTTTAAAGCTATCTGAAACAAGATTCAAGTGGAAGTGGAAACTAATTGATCACTGCAATGCTGCACTGTATCTGTAAAACCCAATTCATTGCAGAGAAATAATAGTTTCAAGTAGAGAAGGTTGAAGCAAGGCGTCTGGACTTGTAGAGTTTTCTAGAAGACGTTTCGCTGCTCATCCAAGCAGCTTCATCAGTTCTAACTGTTTGGTGGGGAAACATGGTTTATATGTGGTTACAGACCTCAGTGGGTGGGTCTGGGTAAAACTTAAAAAACTTAAAAACAATAGCACTAAATGTTTCCATACTTACCTGTGATGTTCTGGCTGACTGGGCCAGGTGTGTCTAACGACTGGCTAACGACTATGAAACTGCCGGAGGGGGACTGGTTGACAGCCCTTTGTTCTTACTGTGATTATGTGCAAACTTCCTGGGAATGGATGGAATCACTGCATTGTATGCGGTAGAAAGATGATGTCTGAGGCCACCACCTCTGTTAAGGGAAGGTTTTTCCAGCTTAACATAGATGGCTTCCTTGACTCCTCTTTCATACCACCTTTCCTCTCTGTCTAAAATGTGAACATTGTTGTCCTCAAAGGAGTGTCCTTTGTCTTTGAGGTGGAGGTGAACAGCTGAGTCTTGTCCTGAGGAGGTGGCTCTCCTGTGCTGAGCCATTCTTCTGTGGAGTGGTTGTTTAGTTTCTCCAATGTACAGATCAGAACATTCCTCACTGCACTGGACTGCATATATCACATTACTGTGTTTCTCCCTGGGAATCTTATCCTTCGGGTGAACCAGTCTCTGTCTCAGTGTTGTCATAGGTTTGAAATGGACCGGGATGTCATGGTTGTTGAAGATCCTGCGGAGTTTCTCTGATACTCCTGACACATATGGAATGGAGATGTTCTTTCTCCGCCTGGTGTTGTCCTTCTTCTTGTTGTTGGGGGGTCTTGTTTTTGTGGCTTTGATGAGTGCCCACTTCGGGTAGCCACATGTTTGCAGGGCCTTCCTGATGTGGTGTTGCTCCTTCTTCTTCCCCTCTGAGCTGGTGGGTACAGTTTGTGCTCTGTGCTGCAAGGTCCTGATGACTCCCAGTTTGTGTTCCAGTGGGTGGTGTGAATCAAACAACAGATACTGGTCCGTGTGTGTGGGTTTCCTGTACACTTCCACATTGAGGCTCCTGTCCTCCTCAATGTGTACTGTGCAGTCCAAGAAGGCCAGATTGTTGTCCTTAGTGTCCTCGCGAGTGAACTTGATGTTGTTATCCACTGCGTTGATGTGTTCTGTGAACCGTTCCACTTCGTTGGTCTTGATTTTAACCCAGGTGTCATCCACATATCTAAACCAGTGGGTGGGGGTGGTTCCAGGATAGGAACTCAGGGCTCTTCTCTCCACTTCTTCCATGTAGAGGTTGGCCACAATAGGAGACACAGGTGATCCCATCGCACAGCCGTGCTTCTGTCTGTAAAAGTTCCCATTGTACTGGAAATAAGTGGTGGTCAGGCAGAGGTCCAGCAGGTCACAGATGTGGTCTGGCGTTAGGTTGGTTCTCTCCTTGAGTGTGCTGTCTTGTGTGAGGCACGTCCTTACCATCTCTGTGGCTTCTGATGTAGGGATGCAGGTGAACAAGGAGGTGACATCAAATGAGACCATGGTGTCGTCTGGGTCCATTTGGATCTTCTCCACCTTGTTCACAAAGTCCTGAGAGTTGTGGATGTGATGTGGTGTGTCACCTACCAGTGGTGTCAGGAGTTCAGCCAAGTGCTTAGCCACGTTGTATGTGACTGAGTTTGTGCTGCTGACGATGGGTCTGAGGGGGACTCCTTCCTTGTGTATCTTGGGGAGTCCATACAGGCGTGGAGTGGCTTCCCCCGGATACAGTCGAAAGTAGAGCTTGCGGTTGATGATTTGGTCCTTCTCCAGTTTTTGTAGGTAGCTGACTAGTTTCTTCTTGTAGTTTCCGGTGGGGTGCTATTGTTTTTTAAGTTTTTTAAGTTTTACCCAGACCCACCCACTGAGGTCTGTAACCACATATAAACCATGTTTCCCCACCAAACAGTTAGAACTGATGAAGCTGCTTGGATGAGCAGCGAAACGTCTTCTAGAAAACTCTACAAGTCCAGACGCCTTGCTTCAACCTTCTCTACGTATGATGACCTGGATGACTGAGAATCTTCATCAACAATAGTTTCAAGTGTTAAAAAAATAAATAATTTAGTCAGTCTCACTTTTCCCCAGAATGTGAAAGATTCGTCTCAGCTGTTTCTGTAGCTTTAAATGAGCATGAGCGGGGCTCATCCCCTTATGACATCATAAGGGGCAGCAAACCTGCACTGCTCATTCAGAGTGAGAACAGTGAGAACTAGGGATGTCCCGATCAGGTTTTTTTGCCCTCGAGTCCGAGTCTGAGTCATTTGATTTTGAGTATCTGCCGATACCGAGTCCCGAGAACTACCTGTTGGTTTGACACATTTTAAGACAGAAGCCGCGGGCCATATTAAATCTGACGGCCGGACTTTGCACACTTTATACGCTACGACGCACCGAGTGACGCCTTTTGTCATCCAGCCTCTTTGGCAGCGAGAGGGAGAGAGAGAGAGAGAGAGAGGAAAACAAACAAGCGCGCAAATGTAATTTATCGCGGCCGAAAAACTTATCGAGCCCATTTAAAGTTATCGTGCAATTAATTGATTTATTGTTTATCGCGACAGGCCTGTGTGTGCGTGTGGCGCCACACTGGGAGATTTCACACACGCAGCACATCGAGGTCTCGAACCAGGACCTGTCGCACCAAAAGCAGCTCTCATACCCCTGCACCACAGGACACAGAGCCACCCTGCACAGAAGGTGTTAACTTTGACAGCCCTAAAAAGTATATATCCGAGTCCTGATCGGGAGGTAATGTCCGATTCCGATCGAGTCTGAAATCACGTAATCGGGCCCGATTTCCGATCATGTGATCGGATCGGGACATCCCTAGTGAGAACACAATGTTACTGAATACAGAGAAATATTACAAAGTAGAAGGGTATTCTCTCGTATTCACAAACTAGTAAGTAACTAGTAACTAGTAAGTCACAAACTAATCTATGATAGGAGCTGCAGACACCCAGCCTACACCTACACACAGTCATAAGTACACTCACAGATACTCAAATGTCACAGACACACTGTACTATCACTGCTATTGTTATAATGTAGTTTTATTATCAGCTGTGATGTTTAAGTTCCAGCTCTGCCCTGTCCTGTTTTTGTATGTCCTGTCAATCAAAATTCACCCAATCAGTGACCTTCAAACAGCAAACACACACTGTTCCTGCCAGTCAGTGAAGAGGGCATCAATTCACCACAGAGCAGCGGTGGCTCAGAACTGGAAAAACAATGATAGCATGGACTTCAAACCAGAATGATCCAACTTTCAAAACTGTCAATTTCACCGCTATTATCTGCCCATTATAGCCTTACAGACTGCTCTGGTTTTCTCTTCTCCACAAAACCTACATGACAGCACCATATTAGTATTGTTTTCATGCATTGGAAGTTTGTTATAAAGTCATTTGAGTCACTTTAGTTGACTTTCCAGCTGTAAGGGGGTCTGGAAACCTCTCAGACACCTTTATAGCATGTAAGTCAAATAGAAACCAGATATTCTCCCTTTGTTTCTTTTTATTCGGAGATTACATTGTAACAACAATGACATTTGAGGTCTGTAATTGTGCAGAGCTTTCTGTCATTAAATCGACTTGTAGAGTTGTAAATATGTGGACTCTGTATTCATGAGGTTTCTCCGGTTTGAGTTGGCTCCGAAACACCGGCAGTCACTCACTGGGAGCTGCTTTAGCAGATACATTGTCATGAGCTGACAATTCATGCTGGATTTATAAGAGCCGCGATACAATGTATGACCCAGCCAACAACACTTCATACAGTTTTTGTACGGCGCCGAAACACAGGCAAACCTGCACAGTATGGACTCACAGCAACACACGCTCACAGATTTACACAGGTAAACACACCTACACCTTGTCTTGACAGCTCATATAGACAAACACACAAACCTTCACACTTCAGGGCAAAGGAGGGAAACACAAGCCATAGAGAGAGAGAGAGAGGGAGACAGAAAGAGAGAGACTTCCTGTGTGTTAGAACATGATGCCAGTTCTCTTCAGTGCTCATTAGAGACGTCATTGAGCCATAAAGGTTATTATTATGACTATGGCATGGGAAAACAGCTCTTTTAGAAAAACCTCGCTGTTGGAATCAGTGTATGCTTTTGTAGTTCAGCTGAGGTTAAAGACACAGATGGAAACAAACACACAGGAACAGAGGACCTTTTGCTAACAGCTCACTGGGCTTAGCTTAGCTGAGACATGACACGTAAAGACTGATGTCAAATTCAATTAGTCTAATACCTGCGCCACCCTAGTACATCCAAGCAAATGTCATTACAGTGGATACAAGAGAGGTTCCAGTCATTTAAAATGTCAAATTTAGGTGAAAATGGCCTTATATGCAAGGCTTGTCTAAAGCATTCGCAGTTGAGGAGAGCCCTGCTGAGGTGCACTGAAATTAGTTATCACCTAGCAACCAGTTTAAATAGAGGTCAGTCCACATAAGCACATTGTACCAATCCACCTGCAGCAGCTGATTGAAGGCCTACGTTAACACTTTTGTCCAGACTTCCCAACATATTACAGACTAAATTCATTTCTCAATGGTTAACAGAGACTTTATGTACGTTTTATTGAACTCACTGACAACTGTTGGCATATTCTATCAATTTGTTTGAAGCAATGTCAGAGTTGACACACACAAGACATCTTCAAATTTAAATGACAAAAGCATAAGAACAAATAAATGAGGGCTGAAACAATATTTTGCATAGCTGTAAAAGCCTCGTCAACATGCAATTTGTGCAAAATTTGCTGACAAATGTGGAACTGTAGTTGTTGTGCTAAGATAATATCTTTTATTTTTCACCACAGAGACTGTTATTTGATTGTACTATGTGTAGCAGAAGCAAATCCTTTGTTTTGTGACATCTGTTGCAGATAAATAATCCAAAACAACCAGAAAACTTTTAAAAATATACTTTCATAGAAGTACTGGTAGAAACAAATGTTAGAGCTAGGTTCGGTCGTCTGCTCTCGCTCCAGCAGCACTGCAGTTACATCAGATGGCGTGTAAGTAAAAATTATGAGCTTGTGACACATTACAGAAGCCCACTGTCCTCCTTGGTACTCAAGCCTCCAGTGGTCAGTTATGATTGCTGTGTATGCATGTTAATGTATGTGTGGGCGCGTGATATGCAGGTTTCTGTGTGCCTGTTTTACATGCTATTTTAGTGTAATCCTAATGGCTTTACAGAGTGCCAGGCATTTTAACAGAGCCAGAGAGAGGCTTGTAAAACACACACATACACACACACACCACAAGACAGAGGAGAGAGGCTGGTACAACTGGAACATGGTGGTCTGGAGAGAGTCTGTGTGTGCAATAAGAGGGTCAGCCAGGGTGATGGTGACACACGATGAAGGAAAACGAGAAACACGGGGCTGATTGAATGAAAGACTGGCAGTGTGTGTCTGCGATTGTGTGTAGGCAGGGTCGGGATTTTAAAAAAAAATACAGAAAAAAAACATATGGCGCCAAGTGGCACAGCCTGGGTATGGGTGGATTTGGAGACAGAGAGGGAGGGACACACAGAAAGATTCAATCTGTGATGTTGTTAAGGGAAACATCCCTCTAAAAACAGAATAAAAAAATAACTAGTGAGTATTTTTAAAAGCTCTGACACCAGCTTCGACATGGAGCAAGTGAGACAGTGAGAGTAAACTTTGATGGTGATGGAGGCACTTTAGAGGAAAAATAAGGAAAGACGACCAGTCTTCTTTAGAAAAGAACAAACAAAGACAGAAGAACGTTGAGAGAGCGATGGCAGAAATGGAAAAGAAGGTGATAAAAAATGCAATGAGAAAAGCTGAGGGGGTTTTTACCAAAAGCCAAAACCTCACAGTAAAACATGTGTAATGTTAAACATTTTTTTTCAGCCAACTTTGACCTGAATTCAATAATACATTTTTTAAAAATATGTTTTTATGGTTTGGTTTGTAATCTGTAGTTTATATTCACAGATGTTTAAAACAAGCCGGAAAATGACCAAAAAGGTCACGGCAGTAAAAACGCATTTCTACCTCTGGATTTTTTAAACAAACTTTAGCTCTGCTCTGTGTTCGAGAGGTCAGAGAACACAGGATGTCTTTTCCACCAATAATCAATCATCTCAACACGTTTGGAATTGGTGTTATTGTTGTCCTACCAATAATGCCAATGAAGACGCCAAACACAAGTGCTAACAAAAGGAAAACCAGCTTTTAGGAATAAAGCCTGGTCTTGTCTACAGGTCAAAAAAACATCAGCTTCACAGGAAAGAAAGACAGAATCATGGAACCACAATTGAGCAGACCTTCATGTCAGTGGACAATAAACTATCTTGGGACAGCATGAACAAATATGAACTCTAACAGGAAACAGTTCAAAATAAAGCAAACAGACTCCATGACTTTTATCTCAGATTTGAGACACAGGGCTTCTCTCTGGAGGGAACTGAGGCCTTGGACTCCATCCCACTCACTGATGTCTCAAACAGGCTCGGTTTGTCCACTATCCTCCTTCAAACATGCTCAGAGGAACTCTGCTGCATGGTGCCATTTTAAGAAAGTCACACTGTTCCAGCCCACTGGATAAAAGGCTATCATCATTCCTGTGCCCATCTGAGAGCAATGGTTTTAGACACGCAGCCTTAACATCTGTTGTAACAGTGTTTGTAAGTGTCATGATGAACATGTTTCATTGTATTTAATGTTGCTTATGGGCATGGGCGGACAACAGAGGATACTGCCACTTCACTGCTTGTGAACAAGTTAACAATGACAGGCCACCACAAAACCAATGTATATTTCAAAGATCCTTACCAGTCCTGAAATGAAAATATATGCTTGATGATCAAGCCTGTCTTTTAGTTCCATCCTCAACAACAGGGTCATCAGGGGGCAGATTGAGCATTATTTTTGTATGAGCAACCATTGTTTTAATATATGTAAGGGGAACTTTAAAGACCTCTGTGTCTGATGTTGTGGCCTCTAGTGGCAGAGTTGGAGATAGCAACCAAGTGATAACACAACCTCAGTCTTTTCTTTTTGCCTTTTCTTGGGCCAGTGTTAGGTTGGTCCATTTTGAGCTACCATAGACAGGAAGGGCTCGTTTTAAGCTAACAAAACCACAATGAATTGTAACTACAGGTGATTATAGACTAATGAAAACTAATAGAACCTATTCTGCAAACAGATCCTTGTAAATCCTGATCCTTTAACTGTGATGGCAGTAAAGACAGACACACTGTTTTCTGTCACTCAACAGTCTGATGAACAGCCTTAATAAAATAAATGTGTAGAAAGCAAGAAAAACAACTGAAAAATCAAAACACTGCAGCAAGCCATGAAAATGTTTAGCAGTAATGGAAAATGTACGGGATTTGTGGTGAGTTCTGTCTTTTAAGATCTGTTTTTCTCCATCAGTTGTAAATTTGACTTGGATGTGGCCATGAGAACAGTTTGGTTCAAATGTTTTCAATATTTCAGAAATGTTTTTTTATAAATACAAGGTAGGAATAAAACACTGCGGGCTACATTCAGTCTTGTTAGATAAGCTTTCAGAGCTGCCCACATCATCAGTTTTAATAGAGTGTGCTTTCTTCTGAAAAACCCGGCAAAGAGACCACAGAATACTGTCTGCATTTTATATAAAAACAGCCTGATGATGAAAAATGTGTATTGTAACGTACACAGTGATTAAATGACAACTTAATTTTCTATATTTAAAGTTTATTTAATGTGACACCAAACCATGCAGCCCCATATCCAAAGTACTCATGCTAAAACAGTGACAATTCCCAGCATTAGGACGCACAATAGGGCTTTCATGGAGACTGTAGGAAACGAGTCCTGCTGTACCCTAACCACACACTCTGTCACATAGTTCTGTGTCTTAAGTTACATTCTTCAATGCATACCACATGTAGCAACTGTGCATCGTCTGATATGTTTTCAATATGGACAGAGAGTGAGACAGAGAAGGCCAGAAATGAAATAAAAAGTGGTTACCATGACAATGTAGCTCCATCTAAGCATGTCTCACCTTTTCTTTATCCTAATTTTCCCTCTCTTTGCTTTCCTCCCTCTCCAGGATGACAACTCTTTCAACAGTAAAATAAATACACCTTTCTACCCTCCTCACTCTGTACTACATATGAACCAACACTCCCTCAGCTGCCAAAAACTCAAGGCAGCAGAGTTTACTCCCTGTAAAATGAAACGTCTGAAACTATATTTGTTTCAGCGCCAGGCGCTTGTCGTCAGGTGACCCGCTGGAGTAAATCTTCTCAATAATGTCAAAGGCAGCGCCAAAAGCCTGCCAGGCTGACCTGCCTGTGTGTGTGTGTATACACCCTACTCTTACATACACAGTAAGAACAATCACACACGTCATCACATACAATAAGCACACAAACACACTGTTTAAATATTTTAAATGAGGAGTGTGTCCTCACTTTTTCCCACATTTTTTGAGATTAAAGGACCTTTTTTATTCTTTTTCACACACATACAAAAGCGTTCTCACCTGTTCCTGCGTCATGCTGTGCAGCTGCGTAAGCCAGGAGGCGGAGTCAGAGCGGTGGTAAGCAGGGGGCGGGGCAAAGTCCTGCAATATGATTGGGTCTCGCTCCTGACACAGTGAAGTCAGGTGACTGATGTACAGCTTCAGTTTACTGCGATTCTGATTGAGATCCAGAAGAGGAGAGATAATCTGAAGGAGGAAAATACAACAATTTAATATTTACTGAATATAAAATACCAAAACAAATCATTTGTAGACTTACAGTAACACAAGTAAACAGAACATGCAATGATACAGCAATGAGAGAGGAAAAGGGCAGGCTGAGAGGGAATGAATGATTTTAGTCACAATGAAATGCAGAACAAGCAGCTTCACAAAGTCGAATCCGTGCATAAACACACAACCCTGAAACATGCACTACTCACATTGCTAATGGCAAAATAAAATGACAGAAACATAGATAATAATATACAGGAAATAGGGATCGATATTATGACTGCAGTCAAGTTACCCAACTCATCCACAGGTAATAGAATCTGTTTCCTGATGTGTGTGTGTGCTTCTGCATGGGAATGAAGGTGAGACGAGCAAAACAGATATATGGGCATTCTACATTCGCAAGACAGGACCCCCCAAGAGACACACACAGATAAAACACACAGACACACACTCTTCTCCTTGGGGAATATCGGGATTTAAGTGCAGAGGAAGCATGTTAAGAGGTAAAGTATATTTAATCCCAGCGGCGTCTGTCCACACCCTGTGCTCTGTGCTCATCGTCACTCAGCACACATACACAGCTTTTAACAGTGGGATCCCTTCACTCAGCACCATAACATCCTTCTGCCTGCCTGCGCTCCACCTCAGCTCCTCAACCTGCTGCTTGCTTAACTATTTTGAAACAAATATCCATGCAATGTTTTGACCTTAATTAATTATTACATAATGCAGATTCAAATATGAAGTATTTGTTGTAATTTGTTAGCGGCTGTCTACTAAAAAACTATATAGGACTTTAAATTTTTATGTCATTAGAGAATATGTAGGGACACTGGCTTACACGCAAAAGAAGGTGCGAGGAAGGTGGTCAAAGGCAATTTTTCCACATATCTGCAAAGAAATGTTTCTAGAACATTTAAATACTTATGAAACAACTAGCTGAATGCTATTTGTTGCCAAAAAATGTAGAGGGCTATAGATCAGGCAACTCCTATGGCCTCGGCAGACCCTGGCCTCCACTCATTGCAGAGCTGCTGGAACGCAGTGCAGGATGAGTCACCATTTTTTCCAGAAAATTATTTTAAAATACTATTAGTAATATCTACAAAACATGCTTTTATTTTGCCTGAGTCTGTCTTATGTGCACATAACATAAGGACATTTAATTTAATGGATAATTAGGCTATGTCCACATCATATTTGCTGGAAGATTACAGCATCATCTGCTATCTCCACAATCTCCGGGGACATCAATCATGTGACACTAAACAAGACTCAACTGTTCAATCTATAATTCATTGTATAATTTTATAGCATCCATAATCATGAGCAACTGTTACAAATCCATTTCCCCGCATGAATTCATAAACTGTATTTACTGCACCTAATAAAGTGACTCTGACTTGTCTGATGTATTTATAACTGATAGCTCTCGCGTGGTTTTTAGCCATATAAACAAACACTGACAGCATTTAAAAAAACACATATAAAACTCTACTTATACATCCAGTATGCATTATTTAACAACTTCCTGTTTCCTTACAAACAAATGAAGACAAAAAGATGTGGGTGTTTTTTTTGTTTGAAAGCAACAATGAAACTGACAGTAAATAAACTAACTGTCATGTGTGATTCTGAGTCCTCACCTTATTTCATGCAAACACAGACACAACACACACAGAATTTATTTTGTATTTTTCCAGACAATCTGCAACGTTCATGAGTAGCTTAACCACGCTCTCGGATCCCGACTGCTTGTTCCTTACACTAACACAGACACTCTTTTATATCCACTGTGTGTGACTACACATGCAGTACAGTACACTCACAGTGCAATCCAGAAACACACTCACTCAGGGTTGTTATCAGCATTGTAAATAGCTCTAGTTACAGTATTTTCCAGTGAGGACCTGCCAGTAGGTTACAGTCCATTACGAAATACATTACTGAACACTTCCCTCCAGAGGAGAGAGGGAGGTAGATGGAGAAGGAAAGAGAAGCAAAGAGAAAATGATGGAACTAAAGGCTGCAGGGATCCGACACATTCCGCATTTCAAAACATCTCTGTGAGCTGTGATGTATGCCGACAGTGGCAACGCAACAAGGACGTTATCTCTCTCGCTCCCCTGGACCCAGGTATGATATGACAATATGTGAACACATTTCTCAAAATCTGGCTTTACTGCTGTAAAAACATACATAACATATGTGCAACAGCTGTTCTCTCACACTTTCTAATTCATGCTATTCTGTCAGAAAGCTTAAAAAAATCCCTGTCCACACTTTCCAGACCTGCAGCGAAGCTCAGCAGATCAAATACAAGACAAATGAGAAACAGACAGAAACAATGGAAGGAATGATGGTGATATAAGGAAGACATTTGGAGAGAAATAACAACAGTGCTGCTTTCTTTTCTTTTCTTCACAGAGCAACGTGACCGAGGAGAATTAAATATGAACACTGACCTCTGAAAGTCTTTGCACAACATATCTGTATCTAGTGATTTTATTAAATGTGTGAATCTACATGTTTTTCTCATATTTCACAGGCTGCAATGGTCAACACAAGCAGTGTGTGTGGTTAATGAGTCCGCAGTGTCTTACTGTACTATGAAAAAACCCCTGAGGAGACATAATTTTATACAGCTCTGTGAGGCAATGTGTGTGTTTGTGCCGCTTTATTAGCCTTGCATGCCCGCCTACCAGATTCCAGCTGTACTATGAAAGAACTCCAAAGAGAGACATTCAACCAGATTCAAGGACTGACCACATTATACGGGTAAATCAGGACGCTTCTTCCCCTCTGAGACAAAGGCACACATGGACATATTTGTCCAGCACCAGTAGATGTAGGAATTCACTGTAAAACCTTTGCACAGCGTTTAAGTCACAGCCGCCTGATCAAGGTTTTTGTGATTAGTAATAAGGAGCAGGGAGAAGGACAATCATAATGACGTTCTTCTATGACAAAATCTGTATTTTAAACACATGGCTAGCTGTTCAGTCTTTTAACTAACAACACTCAAGGTCATAATAAATGAGAAATATCATAAAATATCCTTAACAATGGTCGGTGTGTGTCAAGAGTGCTCTCCTGTGTTTCTCTGCTGCAGTTGTCTACAGAAGCATTTCATTCTCCAACTGCAGCACTGAATCCCTTTATAGAAGACACACAATCACTCACTGTTTGAATGAAATGTGCTATGGCACCCACCTTACACACCCAGTGCATGTGAGTGAGTGTTTAAGCTGTGTACAGAGGCTGTGTATGTGCTGGCTGGGCTGGCTCACTCAGCAGGGAGGTGCTACCTCTAATTAATAACCAGGGTCAAACTTAGATCCGATGCTGAAACTTTGGGCTTTTAGCATCACGATGGGAAATCCCTCTGGAGGAACTGAGTTGCACAGAAAGCAGCATGTGCTGCTCATATGTGCGCTGTGCTCTCAGTAGATCAAACCAATACAAACTCTTAATAATGTCAGACTAAACTTTAACTTGATGAATCCTTCAGCATTACATAGCTTCAGATCTTCCACATATTCCCTTTTAACTTCAGGAATAAGTGAAGGGATTAGCAATGCTAGAAGGATGTGTGAGTTCAGATTTACAGTTTAAATCACATGAACTCATGGTAGAGAAAATGTTATGATTACATGAAGATGCTGATATGAAACTACACAGAGCATACAGGCTCTTTAAGGAATGACAGAGCCACAAAGGAATTCTCAAAGTGACGTACAAAGGTGTAAATAATGTGTGCAAAAACTGCACACACAAAACAAAAACGACAATGTGAATCATTATATCAAGACTCGATCCCACAGTATGGAGGGCTGTGGAAAGGAAAAATGAATCTGAAGTTTCAGGATGAATACTGATTGTAAAAAACTGAACGAATGGAATATGAGATCACAAACTCACAGATGAAATAAAAGTGAGAAAGATGAACGAGCACATCCAAACATGGTCGGATCCACATAGAGGAGACGCTCACCCTTTTATACAAAAATGGCTGACAGAGTGAGAAGGAAGGCATGTAATTGGCTAGGCCCAAATGCCCTCCTCATCGTCCTATTGGTTAGTTCAGTCCAGTCGCAGCGTGAGTTCGGAGAAAGTAGCAAGTTAGTTTCAAACAGATACAGTCAGTACAGAAGAAGCTATAACTCTGATTATTACATCTCAGTTGGTTTTCATTAGTGCTCAGTGTCCTGGGCGGGTAACCTCACCTGATCTGGGGAGGGCTTGTGATTGTTGGGCTGCTCTGAGTTTGGAGATGCGACCTTCAGATGGTCGTCTTCATAGTTGTCTGCCATCAGCTTCATCCTGTTCTGCGTCTAGAGACGACAAAACAAACGATAAGACCTCTTTGATTTAGATTAAAACATGATGACTGAGAAATTTACAAGGACTAGGAGGACAGAAGAGTTTTAGAGGACTGCCACAAAGATCCCGTTCACACTTGTGTAATCCAGCCGTATCTGGATCTAGTCTGAACGGCGCAAATTCCGAAAACAGTAAACATCCATTGAACTAAAAGAGCTATGCCAGGAGCTTATTTTTGACAAAGCTACAAAGGAATAAACTGCATTTTGGACCAAAAAATAAAACAAATGAATGAACACATGACACATGTGCACACCACGCGGCCTGAACGGGGTCTGAACTTTACGATGCGCCACCTAGTGGTTTGGAGGACAGCAAGGTTAAGCAGGATTGACGCATCTGTGCCAGATTTTTCCCAGTCTGAACGGGGTCAAAAAACAGTGCAAATAGAGAAAGACACAAACACAGAAAAAAAAATCAAGATTGCACACACAAACACACACAATCCTTGACATGCCACCTGTTGTGCTGCTTGTTAACTGCAGCAGAAGAATAACAGGCTTGTTAACTTGCCACTTGGGGTGAGATCCACAAAGGCCGAGACAAATATTACACTACACACACAAAGACAACACACACATTCACATACAGTGCGTAGACTTTTCTCTTTTCTTGCCCCTTTCATCTCCCATTTTTTGCTCTGACATAATCTCTTTGCTCTTCTGATTTCTTCCCTCTTGCCTTCTCCTCCTCTCCTTCTCTCACTACTCCATCTGTTTCACATGTTACAGTTATACTTCAGGTTTTACAGTAGGCCTGCACAGAGTGGGGGAGTGAGAGATAAAAAGCAAAGACGGGAGTCTAAATCTGGCAGTCTTGTACAATCTAAATCCCCTTAGCCTCTCACTGAGCCCTGCAAGGAACAGGGGCTTAAGCAGGCCAGACTGAGGTTTGTGTGTGTGTGTTAAACTTTATGTGCTTGTTTGAAAACTAAATGAAAGACTGTGAAGCGAACATCATGCTGGATTTTGTGTATATTTAGGACAATAAAATTTTGTGTCTCTACAAGACATACTAAAAAAAGCCTCCACTGGTCTGCACACACATTATTCATTTCCTTGATTTCTTAAGACAGCTTTAAAAGTAAACACATATATTTAAAACAAACGTGTAAAGTAAACAGTTCATCTTCAGGCCACATAAGTGCAGAACAGGGAGTCTCCATGCCACCTGCAGACACACAAATGCAGCTGTAAAGGTGATGTTTATTTGTCTCGGCTTTTCACTTCCGCTCCTCATCACAATGTCCTGTATTTTTTTTTTAAACTAACAACACTATTACTACAACAACAATAATAACAGCAGAAGCCACAGAGGTTTCAACAGTTAATAATGCAGACAACTGGCTCTGCTTGGTGTCAAAGTTCAGAATTTAACCCCTGCAGCAGGCTCATAAAACAGACTACACACTGGAGCCTGAATAATTTTCTCCAGCTGCACATTATCTGACTCACTGATCAAAAAACCCTGTTATGAACTATATGATCACTGATAAAATAATGATCTTCTTGTTGTCTCATTACAACATTAACCTTTAACGACATTTAAGCAATTTCCCCCTGGGATCAATAAAGTATTTCTGATTCTGTGAATTCTGTGAAGCCCCCCCTCCCTTTATAGGTTAGGCATACACTGTATGAGACAGCACAAAGTCAAAATAATGGTAATAGTGCAGGGAAACTGACCAGATACACGTCAGTATTATGTATGTGAAAGTGTGTTTATTTCACAAATTGTACTGACTGAGCGTCAAACCAGCACTTCAGGTGGCATCACGGAAGCTTCGGCCATAGTCGAAGTCTTAGTCTGTTTTTGTTTTCCATCACCCTCTTTATGATTGTGGAAAGACCGTTCAGCAGTTTGTTTCAGCGATGCAACATGCAGCTAGTTAAATACACTTTTCGTTGATTGTTAATTTTAAACCGATTCTGTTTAATTGGCTAACCTTACTGTGGGAGGAGCTTACTCTAAACGGGTATACAGTCACTGGTTGCCCATTAGTTCCCCATCTACCTTTTTCCTCTTTGTTTTCATCCTTTATATGTTTTTGTTAAATCTACAGTGCCCAAAGTGTACACAGAGAAAGACTAAAAGATGTGGACAATAGCAAGGAGGAGAGAGTTGGGAAGAGGACAAGCTGTATCAAGAGCCTGCCAAATTTCTGATCTCTCACACTCCATCCAAATCTTCACCAAACACACTTTATCTGCCTTTGTCCCTTCCTTTCCTTGTCTCAGAGCTTTCTGTATCTAAATAATCCCCAGTTCCTCCCTTTCCCTTCTTCCTGTCGTTAACCCTCCATTCTCTAATTCACAGTGATTTCTCAAAGGCTGTACCTACACTGCACATTTGTCTCTCTTGCTCCCCATTTCCTTAATGATCACAGCTTTACATTGATTTAATTCTTCTCTCCCACCCACAAGCTTCCTCTTTCTTGCCCCCTTCACCTTTGAACTGATTGACATGTGCATGTTTCTGTAGTTAATTGTCTGATGTTTTTCCCTGTTTGTCCGTGCAGAATCACAAGTAAACACAGCTGTAATGGACGAAAATTGATACAATTTGTGAATCGGTGTCATTTGAATGCCAATTGCACCGTTTCGCACTGAAGATAAAAGCCGGATGTGGCTGGGTCCTTTGCTGAGTGTAAAAAGGAATGCTAACAAACAACTCTAGCTCGTTACAAGTGAACAAATTTAGTAATCCGACTATGGAGAAACAGTTAGCAAGATCGTTAGCTCCAGACCTCATCAGTAAAAGCCTCTTTTGAGAAATGAACGGCAATTCTGAGAACAAAATGCTGAAAAAACTACCAATCTGAAAATATTTAGGAGAAAAAAGATGGGGTGGAAGTAGAGACAAGAAGCAAAGGGGACAGAAGAGGTGTCCTCATTTTCCTGTTGGCCATTTTTACATTTCCCTCCAATCTTTAATTATCGGGAATGCTGAACTCAGCTAACTTGTTTCTGAGCCAACCTCTTAATCTAATCATCATACCATTTTTTTCACTCCTCCTCCTCCCTTATACCTCCCTGCGTCTCCACCCTCACCCCCCTCCACCCATTCTTTGTACAGTGCTGCTGTAACCTGCTGACAGCAGACAGAATGAGAAACAAATGATCACAGAGTGAAGTGAGGGGTGGAAACTGCTGAATCATGCTTAGAAGAAAATTATTTCATTGTGATAAGGCTCGGGGGAACATTAGATTAGATTATTGTTTCATATCTCTCTGGTGGCACAGAAAGAACCTTCACAGATGTCTGCGCAGTTATCAATAATGAAAAGTTGCTGAGTCATGGTTGGACAAAAACTATTTCATCATGATAACAAATTAGATTCCCCTCTCCCCCATTTCTCTATCAAGAAAAGAAAACTGTTGATAAGTTGAAAATTACAAATGATAATGAAACATGTCTGAGTGCTGTTGGGAATAATTTCATTGTGATAAGTCTCTGTGGAATATTAAATGAGTTTTTTTTTAGTTAGCAGCAACAAGCAAGGTTATTGTAATTATAATTAAATAAGTGTGAGGAGAGAGAAACAAACTAATTAAACCTTTTTATAAACCCTCTTTGCATACATTACAGAGATTGTTACAGTTTCTGTTCACTGAATTTGAAGTTTATTACTTTAGATTTTTCCTAAGTAACTTTAAAGCAAAGCTGTCATACATTTAAAATTTTGAGGCTGTAAGCGTAAACTGTATATAACCATGCAAAAAGCTCTCTGTGGGAGGCTGTGCCCGTAGCCATTTTGTCAGTGTCACAATCTGCCTAAACTCCAAATACAGGCAAAGAGATGGAGTGTGAGTGGAGCTGAGGTGGGCGAGCAGTCACAGAAACAGGAAGAGAAACAGAGAAATTTGAGTCAGCACTCACTTCGCGTCATTCAGAGTGTTGTGCCAATATTTTATTCTAAGCCTAAATCTGATTCAAACATTTAAAACCAGAACTTTATTTTGTACCACAGTCTTTGTTTCTGCTGTTAAGTTTGCCAATTTAACACAGGGGTGTATTTACATTGAAGTTGCATGTTGTTGTCGTGTTAGACTGGTTTAATCAGGGAGCATTGTTTAATTTCAAACCTGAAAGAAAGGGAGTAAGAAAGGGAATAACGAAATGTTATTTAAAATTTGACCACACAACATGGGGCTCGACCCCACGACTCAGAGATTAAGAGTAGACCTAAAGAGCTGAAGGTGTTGGCTTTGAGAATGAAACATGTTTTGGCACCTTTTGTTCCATAATCTGTGATTATCTACTTAAATTCCTTCTGAATTTCAACATGATCTAGTTTAGCAACATCTTACAGATCCATCCACTGATACAAAGAGCCAAAGCCTTTAAAATGTCCAGCCACACAGGTGTGGAGTCCACAGCCACACATACAGCTACATACAACCTGTAAATGTTAAACACATGTGTCTCTCACATGGACAGATGGTGATTTATTCCTCACCTTCCCCACCCCTTGTTCCTCTTATTCCATTTCATAAAATCTTACAATCACTCTTTCTTCTCTGTGCCTTCACACATGCTTTACCACATTTTCACTTGCTCACTTTAGTATCTCTCTCTCTGTAATACTGCTGAAAAACATTAGTGTGAAGAGGAAGGAGACCGTGAGAATAAGAGGGGAGAAGAGAGTGAGGAGAGCTGAGGTCACCTTGATCTACAGCCTTGTGCAGTTGGAGCGGGTCAAAGGCCAACATGCAGGAAACGCTTTCAGGGACACAGTTATTCTTTAACACACACAGGTGTTTTTTTAATGTGTGCAGTCGAAAACAAATATTCTTTCACTTGTATCTACACTTGTTTTAACTTCATACTTGCTTGGCCATCCTGACACATAAATATTTTTGTTGTCAGTAAAAATGGACAAAACACACAAACATCTTAATAGTGGATCCATTCAGAAGGTTTTTTAGTCTGCTCAGTGAGTAGTTTCCTGTTGGTTTTGGTTGGATTCGTGCACTTTGATGGAGTACCTTGTTTGGGACACCCAAAAACTAAATGTAGGTGTTCATTTATTTTATCCAAAACTGCAGATAAAAGGTTGTCAGGAGTGGGATTTGAACCTACGCCTCCATTTGGAGACCAGAAGACCCTTGAGTGAGGAAGGAGCTCATTCTTGAGTCTGGCGCCTTAGACCGCTCGGCCATCCTGACCACTTTATGTGCTGCTGTTCTATAGAAAGCAGCATACAGGCTGGTAACTATGGTTACCATTTCCACAATTTCTACAAATGGTAGACAGTTTCATCTCAGAGTTTGTCTGTGTTGAGATGGCAAAATATTGAGAAAAAGACAGAACCAGAGCACCAAAGTGAAGCCAAAGATGTGAGTCCTTCTTCTATTTTTTATGCTATTTAAGGTTGAACATTCTTGAGCCTTGCTGACTTATTGAAAATGAAAGTCTTTCTGGTCCCTCAAGGATTGCTGATTCCAATAGAACAAAACTATATAATATACACTTTAATCTGACAATTTACACTGCATGTGGCATGCAGTGTTGCATAGGTTACTGTGGTGTTTGAACCCAAATTAAGACCAGACGAAGGCAGAACTCCATCACCTGACCTCTGATTAACTGACACAAGGTGCTCTAGTGGAACTTTAAAAAGCTGTCAGGTGCCACATGTGAGCCAAATTTACAAGAATGTAAATCTAATACAAAGTTATCTTGCCAGCCCATAGTGTTATTATTTGTGTGATTGCTTAGAGTGAACTTCAGTACCTTTTCATCTTCTGTGTTCTCTGTACTATTGCTCTTTGCTCTTTGCCCTCTGACTACCTGTCAGGTAGGTTATCAGCGCCAAACACCCACCAAAGTAAGCACGACATGGTTACAATGCAAACACACATGTGAACAGACGCACACAGGAGTACTGTGGAAGTCTCGGCTGTGATCCATCATTGAGTGACTGAAAATTATGACACTACAGAGAGAACGAGAAAGTGAGAGAGAGGGGAAGAGAGACCTGTGGTGCAAACTTGCTCACACCATTGCATGCGCAAACACACACTGGCAGCAGCAGACAGTGGAGTCTCTGTGTTGTCAGTAACCACCTTCGAGACCCTGAGGTGTCATAAATGACTTCAAATAGAACAGAGAGAGAGACGAAACGGAGGGATGAGGATGGAAGAGAGAGAGAGAGGTGATGCTTGTTATAATGACTTCATTTGACACAGCTACTCTCTAAAGCTGCTTCTCTTTTAAACACAGATCCAAACACTCTTTGGTGCTTAGATTTTTATTTTTCTTGCATGTACAAAAACTGATCTAACTGAATCCTTTTGACCTTGTTCCATCCATTAAGTGGATTTTTGGCAATATTCAGTAACTGGAAATCTTTTGTCACCAAAGCTTCATTACTTTGTATGTATTTGAGTGGATCTGAGGATAAAAAAAAACTAACAGCAGTTCCGTCCATGGAAACTGAGGAGAAAATGAAAATGAAGTTCTCCATTTTGGATGTGGTTTATTGTGCAACATTATCAGGTATAGTTGACAGTGAGTTGTAGTTGTTGCCAGATATTAATATCTCATTAGTACCTTTATGGCCCATACATAGGGTAACGATGCATTTGGCCACTAACAGTGACCAAACCTGACTGGGGAAGTTAATAAAAGTAATACCACATATGGATAGAAGGGAGAAGTGAAATGAAACCCAACTCCCAGTAGGCTTATCCACTAAGGGGTTGGTTACTTCACTAGACCCATGAGAACTTTAACAGTGTGTGTGTGAGTGTGTGAATAGACCTAGCGTAAAACCACACAGGCATTTGGTCATGTTTATATCCTTGTTTTTGGCCTGGCTGAGTGTGTACATATCGGTGTGTAACCATATCACTGCAGTGACGTGCAAGGTTTTGTGTGCGCATCTGTGGACAGAACATTTACATAAATACAAATTCATAGGAAAGCGTTTGTCGCCAGAGATTGGCTGAAGATCAGAATTCAGTCTGTGTTTGTGTGTGGATGTGGTGTCGTGCAGGACTGGTAGGTTAGTCCTAAATTTACCCTTCGTGGTTGGAGGGCTGTGGTCACATCTGGACTCAGTTTCTCTCTGCTTCTCTTGTTTTCTTTGCTCCCCTCATCACTGCCACCTCACCTGTGCTGCCCCTGCTTTTATTTACCCCTTTCTAAATCTGGTTCCTACATTCCTCTCTTTACCCCCTTTACCCTCTACATCATTCAATAGCAATACTCCCCTTTAAATAATAGATCAGAAAACCCAGGTGTGTGCTTCTGTGTCAGATTCATGCTTTTAGTCCTACCTGTTGTTTGAGCTGTTGAACCAGACTGTCCTTCTCTCTCTTTAGAGCTGCCACCTCTTCCTGAGTTTTCTTCTTCTTGGACGAGGAGAGCTCTAACAGTGCAATGTTGGCATCTTTTTCACTTATGGCCGCCAGTAGTGCTTCTTGCCTGTACGGAGAACAATCATATGTGTAAAATAAAGGTATAAATCGACACTTGTGTGCCTTTCACTAATACAAAGTTATACCAGTAGAGCAAAAATAGGTTTTGTGACAAGAGGTCCTATACTGATTTTAAGCATTCTTGACCTGGTTTTGTCCTGAAACATTGAACCAAACATTGTTGGAAACAGTCTTACAGCATTTATCCTCCAGCCTGAGGTGAAGGTAGATCGAGTTAAATGGACAACCACAGACAAAAGTCCAGCCATCCCTGTTTTTTGATATAGCAGCGGCCCTACTCCGAGCTCCTCTCGGGTGACTGAGCTTCTCACACTATCTCTAAGGGAGCGCCCAGCACACCCTTCGAAGGAAACTCATTTCGGCTGCCTGTATTCGCGATCTCATTCTTTCGGTCATTACCCAGAGCTCATGACCATAGGTGAGGGTAGGAACGTAGATTGACTGGTAAATCGAGAGCTTCACCTTTTGGCTCAGCTCCTTCTTCACCATGACAGACCGGTACAGCGACCACATAACTGTGGAAGCCGCACCGATCTTCCTGTCAATCTCCCGCTCCATTTTTCCCTCACGCGTGAACAAGACCCCGAGATACACATACTCCTCCACTTGGGGCAGGAGCTCTCCTCCCACCCAGAGAGGACAAGCAACCTTTTTCTGGTCGAGAACCATGGCCTCAGACTTGGAGGTGCTGATTCTCATCCCAGCTGCTTCACACTCGGCTGCAAAACAGTGCACACTGAAGGTCCTGGGTCGATGAAGCCAACAGGACAACATCATCTGCAAAAAGCAGAGATGAAATCCTGAACCAGACCCCCTCCGGTCCCTCGCTGCGCCTAGAAATTCTGTCCATAAATATTATGAACAGAACCTGTGACAAAGGGCAGCCCTGCCGGAGTCCAACAAGCACTGGGAAAAGGTCTGACTTACTGCTGGCAATGCAAACCAAACTCCTGCTCTGGTCATACAGGGACCTAACAGCCCTTAACAAAGGGCCACAGACCCCATACTCCCAGAGCACCTCCCACAAAATGCCGCGAGGGACAAGGGCGAAAACCACATTGCTCCTCCTGAATCCGAGGTTCGACTATAGGCCAAATTCTCCTCTCCAATACCCTAGCATAGACTTTCCCAGGGAGGTGTGATCCCCCTATAGTTGGAGCAAACCCTCCGGTCCCCCTTTTTAAAAAGAGGGACCACCATGGTCTGCCAGTCCAGCGGCACTGCCCCCGATTGCCACGCGACATTGCAGAGGTGTGTCAGCCAAGACAGCCCCACAACATCCAGACACTTAAGGTACCCAGGGCGAATCTCATCCACCCCTGGTGCCTTGCGGTCGGGGAGCTTTTTGACTACCTCGGCAACTTCAGCACAGGTGATAAATGAGTCCACCACTGAGTCATCAGCCTCAGCTTCCATAATGGAAGGCTTGTTGGTGGGATTAAGGAGATCCTCAAAGTACTCCTTCCACCGTGCAACCACATCCCCAGTCCTAGGTCAACAGCTACCCACCTCCACTGAATATAGTGTTGGCAGAGAACTGCTTCCCCTCCTGAGGCACCGGACGGTTTGCCAGAATCTCTTTGAGGCTGACCAATAGTCCACCTCCATGGCCTCCCCAAACTCCTCCCAGGCCCGAGTTTTTGCCTCGACAACTGCCCTCGCTGCAGCATGCTTGGTCTGCCGATAGCTGTCAGCTGCTTCAGGAGCCCCACAAGCCATCCGGGCCCGATAGGAGTCATCCTTCAGCTTGCCGGCATCAAATGTCCCCAACTTCCCTCGGAATCTGGGTGAAGCTCTACCGGAGGTGGGAGTTGAAGATCTCCCTGGCAGAGGGTTCTGCCGGGCCTGTCCAGCCTCTTCCCCTGCCAATGGTTCCAACTCACCACCACGTGGGCGTTGACGTCTCCCAGCAAGATGACAGAGTCCTCGGTCGAGGCACCATCCAGCACCCCGCCCCAGTGACTGTAAGAAGGTCAAGTACTCTACACTGGCGAGCCCGACTATATCTAGTCGGTGCCGCTCGGCCTCCCACACAAGCTCAGGCTCCTTCCCCCCCAGTGAGGTGACATTCCATGTCCCCAGAGCCAGTTTCTGTGTCCAGTGATCGGGTCGCCGAGGCCCCCGCCTTCGACTGCCACCCAATTCACTACGCACCGTCCCCTTACGGTTCCTCCCACTGGTGGTGAGCCCATGGGAGGTTGGCCCCACTTCGCTCCTTCGGGCTGAGCCCGGCCAGGCCCTGTGCGGAAAGGCCCGGCCACCAGGCGCTCGCATTCAAGCCCCAACCCCTGGCCTGGCTCCAGGGTGGGGCCCCGGCTACGCCATACCGGGGACGTCACGGTCCTTGAGTGACTTTTCTTCTAAGGGGTTGTTGAATGGATTAAAACCATAACCGTCCTTTTGGCTGGAAAGCAATTTGCAAATTAACACTTTAATTTTGAACCCACAGCATGTCAACTAGCAGAGGGAACTCCTCTTCACTGAAGCACCACATTGTGATTTAAGAGGATGAAAATGCAGCAGTTTTACAGAACATCATGGGGCTCCCTCATGGAAAGCATGGTGCAAACTATGTAATCAAGATGTTCCCATTATAATTATGGTCATGACCTTTATCACACATTTTGCTCCTCTTGATTCATCTGTCTCTGTAAGCAAAGGGCCAAAAATAGCATAAAGGTTACATCTAAAAAAAATGCAGAAGAAGCGTAGTAACACAATGGCACACATAACCATATAAAAACACACAAGTATAAAAGACTCTCCACACTGTCTCCTGCAATCTACTTGTATCTGTTTTCTCTATTTCTTGAGTTTGTCAGGTTGACAGATAGACAGCATTCCATGTGGTCCAGAGGCAACAAGCCGCATCCCATGCGTCCCATCAACCACAGCTAAGCGTCTTGCAAGGACACCCAAGTTTGAGAGTTCTCAGAAATGTGTCAGTTGTAAATAGGAATTTAAATCACCACAGCTTTTTCACAGTCTCATAAGGGGTTGGTCAAATAATAACCCACACACAAACACATAAAAAGAAATCATTTTCAGTTTCTGGATTACAGTATTAGGGTGTAGAGCATTTTCTCCACCTGTAGATACACACTCAAGCCAAAACTTAATAAACACACACAGTACACTGATTACTTTGTAACATGTTAAGATCTGGAAAATATTAGATGGTGAGTTAAGTCTGTTCTTGTAGTCAACATGTTGGAATGCAGGAGAAATCGGTGTACAGAATGATTAACCATCGACAAGTGCAAACTTGTTAAGGCTAGGTTGGGTGATATGGGTCACCAGTGACCATAAACAGGCATCAGTGTGCTGGAACAAGATGTGTCCTTGCAGCTCCAAGTTGTGCCAGTCACCACAGGGCATCGTCAGAGCTCGTGTAGAGCCCAACCCTCAGTGGGTCAGAGCTTTATTTTAGCATGTGAAGGACCAGTAGCATACTTGGCAGAGGAGGTCATAAAGTTTTGGCTTATCAGTATATAAACACATACATGCACAGACATACAATTATCCAGATGCACCCAGAAATCCACGCTGACACAGACAGAGGTATATTTCATTTACATTTTTTACATTCCATTTGTGCACTTTTACTCTTTGGCTCAACACACAATTACACAGACACAGATACAGTGGTGCAGGGAGGAATGCAGTGATGAGAGCATCTAAATGAAGACAGATTATATGTTTGGACTGTGTGAGACCCATGGATTCTTTGGTCAACCTCACTGACCAAACTGTCAGTATATGAATGTCCCATCATGCATTCTAACTGTGGCACTCCTGTCAGGAGCAGTGCCTGGGTGCACTGGCCACTGTCAGACTTACAATTGCTTATCAGTGGTGGATATTCCAATTTTGTAAACAAGGCTGAAGACATTGTGATATTAATGATATCTTTATGTAACACGATATAGACTTACAATACTGCGTGTTGATTAGATGGACATTTTCATTCCTGTCTTCCAGACTTTGAGACACTGGAACACTGTCACAGTCTTTTCCTTTTCTTTTTTATATAATCATTGCTACACACACACATGCACACACATATACACGGACACAAGCATGCAGAGAAGCTAATGGAACATTACTCTTGTTAAAGCTAACAGTGCGTCTAGTTTTATACCATATCTGAGAGTTACCTGCCAGCACATGGTGCTTATAAACCCCTGGTGATAAAATGATATTTATTCCAGATGCACTCCTCTCATTCTGGGCCTCTCTATGGCCCTCCCTTCATCTTTTGTCTGACAAACACACACTTAAAACACTTTCTGCTTGGCTGTGGCTGTCTCAGCTTGCAAAGCTAAACACATTCTCATGACAAGTGTTAGTTGTGGCTACTGCTGTTGCCTAGTAATCATTAAGTGTAGCACTTTTTTGCTAAATCTTTACATAATTCTACTGTCAAAGGGCACTTAAAACATAGTATGCTCTCAGCATTGCTGGCAATGTGTCCGTATCATTGGAAATAACAAAGACAACAGAGCCAGCAATGTGAGGAAGAAAAGGTTCCCAGTGGATGTGCTGCCTTAGCTATGTAACTCCCCCTTGAACTCTGTCCTTACTGCAGCAAAATGAGAAACAAGGTAGTATAAAGGAAGGTCTGCAAAGACTTGTTGTTGTCTTTAATGGTCTTTTTAAAAGACATGCGAGCCAGCCAGGAGTCGAACCTAGAATCTTCTGATCCGTAGTCAGACGCGTTATCCATTGCGCCACTGGCCCACAGCTGCACCATGCAGCTGCTGCTGCTGCTGCTGCTGACATGAATAGCTTCGCACAGTGGCTTCACCCCTCCCCCCACCAGCAGCTCAGCATGCTGCTGAAAGCATGCTCTGTGAGGGTAGCATACAAGCAGGGTAACAGCTCTACACTATACCTATCCCAGACATTCAATTGATTGAGCTTGTGTAAAATGCATTCCAGAAATTATAACCACTTTGTCATGCAGAGAAACTGAGCTGAGTTTTGCTTTGATCACAGCCAAGGATACACCTGACTGTGTGATCAAGTCCCTTGTATTGCAAAATAAGCTAGATGACTCGTGACAGATTAAAGATGTGGTATAGCTGAAGAACTTTACGTTGTAGGCTTAGGTCAGGTTGACCTCCACTATATGGGTGTCCACAACACAAAAACAGGTCCCTGGTGGTCTAGTGGTTAGGATTCGGCGCTCTCACCGCCGCGGCCCGGGTTCGATTCCCGGTCAGGGAACACTTGCTTATGTGTTTTGGTTACGGTACATGTCTAACAACACAGTAACTGAACATGATTTCATATCAGGAACACAATTCCAGGCTGACTGGACACTTTTGCCCTCAAAGGCTTTGTAATAACTCAAAAAATATGAGGGTTCAACGAGTCTGCATACAAACTGAGCCAAGTTTTACTTTACTTAAGCGCAAGAGTACTAGTGGTTATCAACACCTTCCCTCAGTAATAATGAAATAATAAATCAAGGTTAGAGAGAGAAATCAGAGACTTCTGCCTTTAAAGGTCTATTTTTTTTCAAACAGTCACAGCAGATAAAGCTGGCATTTTCCATTCAATGAAACAGCAACGAAAAGAAAAGGTATGCGAGCCAGCCAGGAGTCGAACCTAGAATCTTCTGATCCGTAGTCAGACGCGTTATCCATTGCGCCACTGGCCCACAGATACGCAACACCCCTGCTGCTGCCGCCGATATAAATAGCTTTGACGCATACGGCTCCGCCCTTCCCCCACAGTAGCTCAGCACGCTGGTGAAAGCATGTCTGAGGGCAGCGTAAAAGCAGGAAGAGAAACAAACTACAGAGCTGGCTTTTGTTGGCAAACTTACAGGTTTGTTTAAGATCTTCATTAGTAAGTACAAGAAGGAACGTGATCACAGTCCACAGCTGTGAAGATGTATGTTTAACATGGTCAGTACGAGGATTGTAGGTGCTGAAATAAACTCTAGAGACTTCCTTAACAAGTTTATCCCTACATTTATTGTCTCGTCTGTTCAGCTGCAGTTTCACTTATTCTTTGTTAGTATCGCTGCATTTCTGTTCTCATTTCTGCCCTCTACCTCTGCACCTCCTCTCCCTCTCTGTCTGCAGAGAAGATGGGAAGAATTCTTTCCGTTGTTCGGCCGTCGTGTGCCATGATGTCATCGCTGTGGCGACAAGGCAGACAGTAAGCAGATATACACAAACGCACCAGGCACCTGACCCCAACCCCAGCACACACACACATACATACATGAAGGGGCTTTCTCTCCCTCCTAAGACCACTTACGGCCCCTCACTTTATCAGAAACACTAATGCCTGGTCTTAGATCACTCACATATTTCTACACACACCAAAGCAGCTTCCCGTGTGTGCTGCATTATCTCTTTCATGCAGTTGCACTTTACTGCACTCCACTGTGTGTGTGTTCAAGGGACAGCTGTACGCATGTATGTGCTTATAAGGATGTGTGTTTTCTGTGTGTGCATGTTCACAGGTTGTCTGTGTGTATCCCAGGATGTGTGTGTGTGTGTGTGTGTGTGTCTTTGAGTGTGTGTACAGCAGACTCAGTCCAGTGTGACATTGGCCAGTCTCTGTCTAAGACAAACACAGAGCTATTTTAGAAATAATCCCCTTTCTCTGCTCTCTGTTTCCGACTGAACAAAACAGCTCTCCATTGTTTTCTGTGACACTTTCTGCTCTGGTTACACAGCAGGCTGCTTGTGAAGCAGGCAGAGTTTACACTTTAACCCCTGCAGTACGTGGTGCGTGTCAGGCTCAGCCTCATTTCTGCAAGGGAGGTTTCCCTCTACATGTTACACAAATTGGAGACTCTCTATTTAACTTATATATCAAGAAAGGCTGGCCCGAAATGTACTCCACCCAAACTGGACAATTTTAGGGAAAAAAGTGAGCTTTGAGGTGAGAGAAATCAGCAAACAAGGAATTTCAAAATATTTGATAATTTTGCAGCAGTTGGAGGAGGTCTGAGGTCCTTCTTATGTGATCCTAAACTTATGTAGTGTAAAGTTTTGAGTATAAGCATGTTTTTTTCAGCTGCTAAAGTGAATATAGGTGGGTGTATTAAAGTGCTGCATACAAGTGAGGTTGAGAGACCCAGCACCATGAGCTGCTGCATCAGCAGGCATCAGCTGGTGCTGCCATTTTCCATTCAACACGGAAAAAAGAAAAGATTGACGAGCCAGCCAGGAGTCGAACCTAGAATCTTCTGATCCGTAGTCAGACGCGTTATCCATTGCGCCACTGGCCCATGGACGCCAACAACAACAACCGCTCTCACCGCCGCGGCCCGGGTTCGATTCCCGGTCAGGGAACTTCTTATATTATGTACTATATTTGGCTTAACGAGATTTTTCTTTATACACTCAACAAAAATATAAACGCAACACTTTTGTTTTTGCTCCCATGTTTCATGAGATGGACTTGAAGATCTAAACTTCATTCCAGATACACAATATTACCATTCCTCTCAAACATTGTTCACAAATCTGTCTAAATGTGTGATAGTGAGCACTTCTGCTTTGCTGAGATAATCCATCCCACCTCACAGGTGTGCCACATCAAGATGCTGATCTGACATCATGATTAGTGCACAGGTGTACCTCAAACTGCCCACAATAAAAGGCCACCCTGAAATGTGCAGTTTTGTCTCACAGCAAAATGCCACAGATGCCACAAGCATTGAGGGAGCGTGCAATTGGCATGCTGACAGCAGGAATGTCAACCAGATCTGTTGCTCGTGCATTGAATGTTCATTTCTCCACCATAAGCCGTCTCCAAAGGCGTTTCAGAGAATATGGCAGTACATCCAACCGGCCTCACAACCGCAGACCACGAGTAACCACACCAGCCCAGGACCTCCACATCCAGCAGGTTCACCTCCGAGATCATCTGAGACCAGCCACTCAGACAGCTGCTGAAACAATTGGTTTGCATAACCAAACAATTTCTGCACAAACTGTCAGAAACCGTCTCAGGGAAGCTCAACTGCATGCTCGTTGTCCTCATCGGGGTCTTAACCTGACTCCAGATCGTCGCCGTAACAGACTTGAGTGGGCAAATGCTCACATTCGATGGCGTCTAGCACGTTGGAGAGGTGTTCTCTTCACGGATGAATCTCGGTTTACATTGTTCAGGGCAGATGGCAGACAGCGTGTGTGGCGTCGTGTGGGTGAGCGCTTTGCTGATGTCAATGTGGTGGATCGAGTGGCCCATGGTGGTGGTGGGGTCATGGTATGGGCAGGCATCTGTTATGGACGAAGAACACAGGTGCATTCTATTGATGGCATTTTGAATGCACAGAGATACCGTGATGAGATCCTGAGGCCCATTGTTGTGCCATACATCCATGAACATCACCTCATGTTTCAGCAAGATAATGCACGGCCCCATGTTGCAAGGATCTGTACACAATTCTTGGAAGCTGAAAATGTCCCAATTCTTGCATGGCCAGCATACTCACCGGACATGTCACCCATTGAACATGTTTGGGATGTGCTTGACCGGCGTATACGACAGCGTGCACCAGTTCCCACTAATATCCAGCAACTTCGCACAGCCATTGAAGAGGAGTGGACCAACATTCCACAGGCCACAATAGACAATCTGATAAACTCTATGCGAAGAAGATGTGTTGCACTGCATGAGGCAAATGGTGGTCACACCAGATACTGACTGGTTCTGAGTCCCCAGACCGCCAATAAAGCAGAAACAAAATGCACATTTCAGGGTGGCCTTTTATTGTGGGCAGTTTAAGGTACACCTGTGCACTAATCATGATGTCAGATCAGCATCTTGATGTGGCACACCTGTGAGGTGGGATGGATTATCTCAGCAAAGCAGAAGTGCTCACTATCACACATTTAGACAGATTTGTGAACAATGTTTGAGAGGAATGGTAATATTGTGTATCTGGAATGAAGTTTAGATCTTCAAGTCCATCTCATGAAACATGGGAGCAAAAACAAAAGTGTTGCGTTTATATTTTTGTTGAGTGTATTTAGAACTACAACTGAACTCTAAAATAAAATGAGTCAGAAAAATATATTTGTATGGTGCTTATTAGTCACCACTGAGGGAGCATTGGCTGAGCTGCGGCACAATAACTTACTGTATTTTAAAATGAGGAGTACATCTAGAACATGCCAACAAGAAGCCCCGAAGATAAAAACATGTCATCTGTATCAGAAACTCAGATTGAAAATTTATTTAAAAGACTGAATTTAAAATTTCGATGCAAAAACAATGATTATAAATAAGAATCCTGCTCACTGCTTTTGCTGTTAAAAGAAAGGGAACAGAAAGACATGGAAGCAAGACTGGCTAGAATATTTTAGCAGAAGAAAAAGTGTGATTTTAAAGAGAAGAGGGAGCAAAGGATAGATGAGAGGAATTCAGGGAGGGCACAGCTGGCTCTCAGTGGTGGGTAATACTGCCTGCAGGCACACACACAAATACAGAGGTAGCATTGAAATGTGGATTGAAGAAAGCTGCGATAAAGGGGATTTTTCATTTTTCCTTTCTTTTCTTTCACTGTTGTTGCCATGCTTTTTCTCTCCTTTACTGACAGTTTTTGTCTGATAAGCAGGTGGCTTATAGCTGACACACACACATAACTACACCGCCGCAACTGTCTGTGTTGTTCATGACTGTGCATAATCAACTTGCAATTGGTAAGTAAAATTAATTCTGTTTCTAATTCCTCCTTCTGTTTTTGCTTCTCGCTCTTTCTTTTTCTTTCACAGACACACACACAACCATGTACAGCGATCTTTGTGAGGACATCCACTGACATCATGTATTCCCTAGTCCCTTAGCTTAACCTTAACCATCATAACTAATTACCTAACCCCAACCCTCAGTGATCTAAACCCAATTATAACCTTTACCCTAAAACCAAGTCAAAAACCCTCAAACCGGACCAGCCAATGTCCTCACTTCAATGGTCTACCACACAGTCTGGTTCTCTTAAAGATACAAGAGCACACACACACATTTCTAGTTCTCAAAAGTAGGATCCTGCGGAGCAGTGTTTCTTTCCCAGCTGACAGCTCCTGTCCTGCGGCAGACAGTCAGTGAGGAGCGAGCCCCCAAATCTCATCTGCTTTCTGCTAACACTCTCTCTTTCTCTGTCTCGAACACACAAAACCACCATTAAATACAACAAAATTTTACATCTGACATTTAGTCAATACTATACGCATAAAGTAAGCCTTTGCTCCACTTTGCCCTTCTCCAACGCCCACACATTATGGTTTATAACTTTACATGAGAAAACACAGTGGGATGAACACATGCACACACACTCACACACATCAGAGCAGGTTTTCTGAAACATTTGTTATTACTGGGCCGCCATGTGTGCAGCATCAAAGTAAAGAGAGCCAATAAAGCTTTTGGTTTAGTAAAGTATTTACTGCGGCTCTCCCCTGCAAAGGTGCCAACACAAAGTTGCACTGCACTCGATTATAACAGGGATTATTAGAGAAAATGATCGACACCTACCACAGTGGTTATGTGCATTCAAAATTCTGAAACTGCTCTCAGGGGCCACATTAAACACATCAAAGGGATAATGGATTGTTGAAAAGCAAGTGTAATGATAAAATGATCATTGGGAATTATAGTTAAAATGGCGTCTGGGCTTTTATTCAAAGCCAAAATCAAAAATGTGTTTACTGATCTGGAAACTTTTACTTGTTTATAAAGTCTATAAAAATGGAGAAGGGCTGGAAAAAATGGATTTACACACTGTCAGCGCAACAGATTAAAGCAACCCGACGTGTAAGGATTTTTAGTGAGAGGTGTATGTATGTGTGTGTGGTGTCTTAAACTATAATAGAAGTGGGTCAGAGACAGTGGACATGAATGATTTAGTATGGAGAGAGTAGATGGGATGAGAGACCATCACAGTGAAGTGTTAGGGAAATAGGTTAAAGCTGGTGCATAGGATGGCTGTGCGTAAGTGTGTGTGTGTTTTGAGTGTTTGAGAGGGAGAGAAAAGCTCCCCTCAAGGAGCTGTTGTACATCAGAGAGGCTTAAAAAAAGAGAAGACTTACATACACACTCACAATCAGTGCACACACACACAGAAACAGCCCTGACAGGGAAGGGAATAAAAAAACTAGAGGATTTGGAGGGAAAACAAATCAAAGAGATGCGAACGGGAGGGAGAAGGAAGGTAGAGAGACAAAGGCAGCATAAGGGGAAGAGAGAGAGAGCGAGAGCAAAAGAGAAGAGGGCAGGTGGGACTACTGCATGACAGAATGAGGATCTGTTCTTGACACATTTCCCATTTTTTTTTTACTTGCATTTTTTCTCTCTCCTTAAAAAAACTTCTCTGGTTCCCTCACCTCTTCCTCTCTGCCTGTCGCTCAGACACACATTTAAAGCACACACACTGTGACTAATAAGAAAAGTGTAAAAATGCATTATCCATGGTCCGCGGGAGCTTGCTCTTTCCACGGGACCACACACCCTCACATAAACTGGTGTGACTAAAGATGCAGCTCTTTGTCTTTACTGTGGTACATTACAGTTAATCCATTTCTACGCTGTGCTACTGAGACCAAGACATCTGCTTACAATCTGTCAGCACCAACTGCAACACTGACCAGTGACACCTGTGATTCACAAATGTCCACTAAAGCATAGACATGTTTTTTTTGTTTTTAAATAAATCAGATGTAATGCAAAACGAGCCAATCTGTCAGTCGTCTCCTCTGCCTGCCTGTCTTCTAGTTTTATTATTTCCAGAATAGAAATGTAAATGTCTGGCACTTACACATACAATCAGGGCCTTGTTTTGTTTTCTACTTTCTGATATGTTTTCCCTCTTCATTGCTCCCTCTGTGTCTTTAATTGCTGTTTAATGGTCTGTTTGATGGCCTGGCATGTTCAACCTGTAATCAGTTCAGGAAAACAGGGAAGTAAAAGTTTTGCCGCATCCCTTTTTTTTCCTCTGCACTTGTTTCTTTTGGACCTTATCCCCATTATTCATTTCTAATTCATCTCAAATCAAATGTAACTGGTGTAATAAATCTGCACTGCATGCACAGATTGCACATAAAATAATGCAATAACAATACACGGAGAAGAGTCAGCAACATAAAAGGAAACTTTTCTGTGCTGAAGATCACTGGTTTGCAAGGCTTCACAAAACCCTGTTATTTAAATATAACTTCTAACAGCAGTACATCTTTTATTGCTTCTGTTTTTACTGAATCTGATCTTTCCCTCAGTCTCTCACAAGGGAGAAGGGGAAAAAATCAAAAGGGACAAGAGGAAGAGTACAAGACAAAAGGGCAAGAAAAGAAAGCACAGAGAGCAGAAGAAAAACAGAGAGACTGAAAGCAGGGCGCCCTGATTTGAGCTTGTAAGACTAAGTGTCAAAACCGCATGCCCCTTTTTGTCATACTAAGCTCTCAACGTGCCTGTCACACACACACACACACACACACAAACACACTTGTGCTGGCACACTGTGGATTAATCTCATTGCTGTCTGAGAGGATCAAAGTGTGTCTCTGTGTTTGCTGCCATAAGCATGTGTACATGCATTTGCGTGGGAGGATGTATTTTTATGCACATGTGAGTGTGTGTACATGTGTGTGTTTGTGTGTACACATCTCTGAGCATTCCTCCGGGAATGAAAGCTTCTGAGCAATCATGCTGTCTCGTCTGGTTTGTCTAAGTGTGCATTCTGAAGGCAACATGTACTTCTATTGTTAGTGATGTGATAGCTGACACGGTGTGTGTGTTTTTATCCTATTGTTGGTGATGGCTGTTGCATTGACGGAGCTGTTGAAAATAGGATCCTTGCTTACACACGCATCATTGATTAGTTTCAGTATGTAGTGACAACGGTGAAGACACACACAGAGATAGTGAGAAATGCAGCCTGCCAGACGTAAATCAGTCGATAATGACATTTCCAGACAGGTTTAGAAAGAAGGGAGAGAAGAAGGATGTAAGAAGATATGAAGAGAAGAAGCAGAAGGAAGGAAAGATGCAGAGAAGGTAGAGGAGAGAGAGGAATTCCGAAGGAGGGGATGGCAGGAATGAAGGGAGGGATGGAGGAAAGGGTGCAGAGGAAAAAGGTTTGAGGGTTCCGTAGCAGGCAGGGAGGGGAGATAAAACAGAGAGCAGAGCAGCGAAGGAGAAATAAATTGAATTTATAGCATTCACCTTGAGGCATCAGCCAAGGTTCTCACTGCAGGAGGCTGAAGACAGCTGAGCAACTTAGTGTGTCTGCAGACTTTCTTTATAGCCTAATTGCGCATGTGGCTTAAATGTGTGTAAACAGACACAAACAGCACAAGTTACTTCAAAATGAAGAACTAAAAACAAGAAATAGATGGGTTTTCCTTCCTCAAAATGGACCTGGCTCTGCTAAAAACTTCATTTTGATTTGTTGAAATGGCTTTTCTATGAAAATACAGAAGAAGAATCTGTTCTAGAACACCCAAATTAGCTGGGAATTTAAAAAAATATATTCTGAATCACCTCCTAATACCCAATCATCACTACTGCTTTCACTGCCTGAGGCTGCCTCCCACACACACACAGAATGAATGACTGAAATATCATGTTAACAAAAGTAATGTGTTGCCCATTGCTGAAAGCCTTGACCATTTTGCATTGCCAAAGAAAATTGCTGAGCACATTGCTGCCTTGGTTTCTCTTTTCTTTAGTAATAAATAGCTCTTTGAAGCATCATTACTGTGACAATCTCCATAACAACCTTGCAAATAAACAGAAATCAGCATCTTACTGCTTCAGAACATTTGTTGCACTTCTGATTTTGACGCTAATAAAAATCCTACATGCCTGATTAGCTGCTAAGAAAATGACTAATAAATCAGTGTTGTGCATGAATATAAGGGAGGACGACATCACGTAATTGGTTATACATTCAATATATACACCGTAATCTGAAAGATTGATGGATGAACAGAAGGAGCGAGAGAGACGAAGATGAAGGTAATATAATTTCGTGATATCACGCCGTTTCGTTGGCTTGAGTAAGTTGTTGTTGGACAGCTGTCTTTCTCCTCTTAGCTTCCCCTCCTTTTCTGTTTGCCAAAAACAACATTTCTGCTTCTCTTTCTTTCATTTTATTATCCTCCTACTGCCCCCCCTCCCTTCCAAAAAAATTAGATTTATAATTCTTGCCCTGACCTCTTTACTGTCTTTTCTCCTCCATGTTCTCCTCCATCCGCTCTGCACTCCTTCTTCCTCTCCTTCCACTGCTCTGCCTTTAGACCGTTCATTTTTTTGCTACCCTTATTTTAGCTTTAAAATGCTAACACTTTCTACGTCTGTGAGAACAGTGCCTGCACAGCTTGTACAATGGATACCTTGGTGACAATGATGCCAGAGAACCAACATTCCACTTGGTCAAACCCTATCATACCAATTATAGACATATGTAAAATGAGGCAGGCTTTAGGTGATGACTTGCTGTTTGCTTCATTCAAAAATATTTGCAGAATTGCTTTTATAGCTTTTATAACAAAATCAACAATCAATTACAGAAGTTTCACTCCAAGCCGCATGTACACTGCAAGAACAATGGGCTGTCTACCAGCCCCCCCACACACACACCCACCCACCCCGTAGTTTCATAGTCGTTAGCCAGTCGTTAGACACATCAGACACAGTCCCCACCAAACAGAACTGATGAATATGCTTGGAGGAGCAGAGAAACATCTTCAAGAAAACTCTACAAGTCCAGATGCCTTGCTTTGTCTCTACAAATATGACCTGGATGACTAAGAATCTTTATCAACATCCACCATGTTTAGTCAAGTAATCACACTATTTTCCTTTAGGACAGCGACTATTTCTTTGCACATCAGGCAGGTTTGTTTCCGCCAAACTTCTGAAATATACTGCTGCGTCCATCTGTGAAGCTGTGTTCACCATCGACTTTCCTTGTTCAGCTTGAAATGCCTCTATTGTTCACAGCCATACAACAATTAAAGCTCTGAGCTGCACTTTCTCACCAACAACAGCCTGAGTAGGAGCGCCTACCTTTGATCTTTCCTGTTATTTTTGCTGCACAAAATAAATCATTTGTGTAAGTATGACTGTGGCTTTACTTAGTGGCATGTTGTGGGTAGTTTAAATTTATATGAAAAATGAAAATCTTACATTTACAAGAAAAAAGATTTGGACATTATGGTGAGGACCAGATAGACTTAAGTAAAATTGTCTTTGTTCATATTGTGTAAAGTAATTATGTTTAAAACTATAAAAAAGAAACATCCGCATAATGTGAATTTAATCAATTTACACAAGACGTGTTTTACACATGGAGTTTTGAATGTGTATTGTACACTGCAGAGACTATCAAGCCTTTTAAGGAAATTCTGGGGGATTTATGATTTTGTTCTACATAAATAAAAGTGAATTGACTTGACTACAACCTACTCCTTTTTTGCTCCTCCTTTGTCTCTTACATGAATCAAGTCTTGCTGGATGTGTGTGCCAGAAGGACATGTGTCTCTGTATAAAACTGACAGACAGAAAGAAATAAGAGAAAGAACCAGAGCTGCGCAGCTAAGAAGAAATATGTGCCAAATGTCAGTAAAGCAGAACAGCAGAGAGTCAAATAGGCTTTAATTCATTCAGATTGGGATTTCAGACCTTACACCCTGCTGGTACACACACACAGCGTCAGCACATTCTTCTAGTTGTCTGCGGCACACACACACCTGCACACTGTGAACTGCACAAACATATGACAGTACACATATATGCCAGCATAAGGCTGGGAAAAAGCATTGAATGTGAACAGCAAAGACAATAAGTCACATGTTAGAACCCTGCAGGGGGATATGTGCATACTGTGTATTTGTATTTTTGTACACACACACATATGAAGAACACACATCCAGATGTGCAGATTAGCATGGTCTTGAAGTAAAGAAGACATGAAGACATATACAACCAGCTGGAAAGCTACAGCATAAAGATAGATAGACACACACATACCACTACAGGCTGAGTGTGTGTGTGGGTGAGAAAGGAAGGGAGGAAACAGGAGTAGGTGAGAAAGCGAGACAGAATGTCAGCCTGTGCGTTCTCCCAGCTGTATTTGGTATATATTTCTGTATGGGAGTGAGTGTGTGTGCATGAGTGTTAAGATATAGTCTGTCCAAGAAACCTCTGCAACATGTTGTATCATATATCACGTCTTACAGCAACATTAAACCTTACACCCATGTAAAACTAGGCAGCAAATCAGACATCAAACCCCCAGGAATTATGGAGGCCTGTGTGTGCAGAGACAGTTTCATGTGCATTACACTGAGATATATGAACGCACGGGATGCAGCCACCTTAAACATCTCATGTTTTATATGTGGGAGAAAGCCAGAAACAAATGACGTCTTTGCTGAACAAACCCTAAAGTGTCATGAAATATATGAGCAATGGTGTCATGAAAATAGCTCACAGCTAGACAACTAGCAGCTACCTGAAATATCTGAATTTAAAAAGGGGAAACAAAGATACACAATATCAAAAAGATGTCTATACAATGACAGCAGTCAGCAAAATATGTCACCTTACATGCTTCATAGACCCAGTCTTTCAAAGAGGAATTTGTGGAGTGTTTTGAGCTGGTTAGTTTTAATCAGATAACAACCAGGACAGTAATGTAGAAAATAGTAGGGTTGGTAACACTGAACCAGAAGACAAACAAACTGCTGGCCAGTGCAGACAACTGTGCCAAGTATAGTCGGTATTTATGGGGCAGAGAGGGAAACAGAGCCTATTGGTAAGGCCTGCTGTGAATTTACCGCGATGTGATCCATACAGAAAACACATCAATAAATGAGTATGCAAATAAAATTAATGTGGAAAATGTTTTTTTTTCTTTATTATATTCTTGTTTCGTGCTGATATAGATCACACAGTGTAAAAGAACACTACAGCTTGTGTATCAGCTACAGAAAAACCAGAAAACATGAGCAGAATAAATATTTGGTCTATGTAAGGGAGGTGATGTGTGTATGGAAACACAAAGTCAGGACACAAGTGATGACAGCCGCTTATTATTGATGGTAACCACAACATATTAATACACACATTCACACGCAGCTGCTAGGAGAGTGACGATAAATGATAGCACAGATTGAACTGTTAATCATCTGTGTGTGCAGGTTGGCTGTGTTTGTATGTGTATGACATACTAAGAAAGCATGAGTGTGTCTATTCACGTTTGTGCCTGCTAGATAAATATTCATCATGGAGCCAGTGTATTCATAAAAGGAACGCTGGACACGTCTTCACATCAATAAATCAATCACGGCGTGCTTGCACAGGCGCACACACTCTCATACACAAGTTCACATATGAAAACATGGCCATGCATTCTAAGGCGCTGATGCCTGTAATAATCACACGGGTTGTTACTACGGTGATAAAATGGCTAATAACTCTGCTCACCTGGACTGTGAATGGACACACTGGTGGACACACACACGTACACACACACACATTCTGTTTCTCAAAAACAAAGAAATGCTGCGTTGGTAGAGAACAACCATGACAGAGAGGAGGAAAACTAAATCACAGAGAATGCCCCTCATTTCCCATGATTCCACAGTAAAAAACAAATCATCCCACAGTGCATTTCACAGGACATGCTAACACAGCTCCTATTTCAACCCAATGCCTTGTTCCACTAAATTAAAGATTGCTGGAAGGTCTTGGTGAGAATGTAAAACAGCAGAAAATACGTGGATTCATCTTACTCCTCTTAGCGGCACTCAAAATGCAAACCTGTCTATTAAAACTACATTAAAATGTACACAGAGTTACACTCACACTGTGTGTGGGAGTCTGTGTATGCAATCAATCATATGAAGAGCTAGACAGTGGTACATGGTTATTGCATTAACCTAGCACTTAGGGTTTAAAGTGCAGAGAGAAGATAAAAGAAGAAAAGAGAGCAGGGGAATAAGAGGAGAGAGTTAATGAGGTGACGGGTGAAGATCACGTCAATGAAAAGAGTCACCAGCTTCCTGTAAGACTGGAACACCACAACATGGGAAAGTAATGGACACATCTAGATGTGAAAGGCTGCTCATTCGAAGCAAAGTAAACTGATGTCAGCACTGTGGGTTAATTTATAAACTTATAGTAAAGATTTTAACAGTGCATCTATGCAATTATGTAATATATGGTTGTTCAAGAGAACATATGACATCTGAAATATATATACTTGTGTATTTTTTATTAGCAAGTATTTGTTAAGGGGTGTAAATGAATAACTGCAAATCTTTCACAATATAAGTCCACTTAAATTTTGTCCATTTACTTTTAGACCTCTGTGTGTGGAAAAATGATATAATGAGATGTGAAAGTTATTCCAAGCTGATTTACATGTTTACATAAAGAAATATATTGTTTTTTATTTTCTTACTTCATCTCCAGGACCTCCTCCAGGTGTTTCCGCCTCTCAGCCCGCAGGGCGGTCAGGTGACCTTCCTTCTCAGCCAGTGAGAGTTGAGTTGATGACAGCTTGGCTTTCATCACCTCCAGTTCCTGTTTCACTTTCTCCATGGCAACCAGTAGGTCCTCCACCTGACACAAAAACACATAGACAATGTAACACACATATAAATTTTACCCACACCTTTATCCCGCTTTGTTCAGATAGTGGACTTATGTTTGCACTGAGGTATCTTGTCTCTTTCCTGCACATCTGAGGGGCTCATGTGCCGTGAAATGCTTTAATAATTTCTGTTTTTAAATGAGACGCTCCATTGCAGAACATCAAGCGTGTCACTTTCCCTCTCTGTGTTTTCTTTCCCCTCCCTCCCTGTTGTTTCTTTTGCTCCCTTGTTTCTCGGATACATATTTTATCTATGTCCCTCTCTCACATTGGGCGTATATCAGTATGTCAGTTTAATGTGTGTGAAGTCAATGAGTATTTCACTGTGCAATCTGGCCAACACACACACACAAACACACACTCCCTGTCCTCTGCTATTTTGTTCTCCATCTTCTATTCCGAGCTCAGTTACAGATTTCTGCACCATGACCGGTCACATTTTTTTGAACAACCTGTTATTGGGCGCTTCTCTTATCACCAAAATCATGTTATTTCTGTTGTCAGACATTTCTACCAGGCATTTTCAACAAAAGGCTGATGGAAAATGAAAAAGAATAAAGACACATTTAGTCAAGTTTTTATGCAGCACTGAAAAAACTAACAGAGTTACTTAAATGGGTTTATATATTAGAAATAGATTAAAAAAGGAAAAAAGGAAGAAATTTAAAGTAAAACACAGGTGGGGTGAGGTTTGTGATGATTTTTTGTTACCTTTGACCACCTAAATCCACTTGTGGTGAACTCATGCATTGGAATGTGAGAGAGCTGCATACAAAATAACAGAGAGAAAGACAGATGTGAGAGGAGTGAAAGATAGCAGCAAGTGATGAGGAGGAGGATGAACACAAGGATAAATAGGATAGGCAGAGGAAAAGCATAAAGAAGAAGTCAAGCAACAAAAAGGTGGATTGGCCGTGGCAAGAGGTGGAAAACAAAACAAAAAAAAGCAAAAAAGAGAGTATATTAAGCAGGAAAATCAAAAATACTGAGCAGTTAAAAAGCATAGGCAGTGTTAGAAATGCATTTCAGACTAAAAGGAGAGGAGAGGCTAAGAAGGATGAGATAGGAAAGAGAAAAGGGAGAGACAGGAGACGAGCATCAGTGACGGAAAGACTGGAGGATGGAGGACAGGGTGAGGAGGCCCAGCTGGGAATACTGGAGGAGAGAGGAGGAAACAACCCCTTCAGTGTTCTGTGTTTGTGTTATTTTAAGAGTAAGAAAGGATGACAGAAATAAGAAGAAGGTGCACTGAGTTCAAGAATTAAAATTGTCTGCTTAATGAGACACGGAAAGCTGGAGAAGAGAGCGTCTGTCTTTGGTTTGGTCATGGACTGTGTCATACTGCTGACTCATATTTCTGTCACCCACACACATGCACAAGCACACACACCTCTTTAGTGATCACACGTACAGTAGTGACTCATGTCTAGGAGAAAAGGTTCAGTTTATTTTCATGTGGTGATGGTCAAACATTTAAACCCTGTCCATGGTCCATCACACACACGCTCTGTGCATATATAGCTGCATACAGTATAAATGTGTGTGTGTGTGCCCACCAGTATGGAGTCAGAGGAGTGTGTGTATTGCCTGGTTTGGCTGCATTTGCATGTGTGCATGTGCCAGCACTATAATAAGCAGTGTGTGTGTGTCTTTGAACAGGTCGGCCTCATTAAGGAAGGAAATTGTCTCCCTCTGTCATAATTGTGTAAATCATAATGTGAAAAGTTAATAGCAGTGACGCAGTTGTAAAAAAAGGAACACAAAAATATTTATTTACAATTTACTTGTGGACACAGAGACAAGTTTCCAGCTCAAAAACCAATGTTGCATCCGTCTGGCTCCTGCTGAATGCCATGCTGTGCAGTGTGCTGTTTAAATAGCAGTTAGCACTTCTTTCTGTTTGTGTGTTGGAAGAAATATGCATGCATGCGGTCCACTGTGTTGTGTATTACTACCCTGTCCACACATGTGCGTGTGTGTGTCTGTGCTGAAAGGCTGAGTTAGTGTTGTTGATGTTGGGAGAGGACTGTACTGAGTGTTTGGCTGCCATCTCCAGTCACTCAACCACACATTGATGTTTCTGCTCCTTCCTCCACCACTGAAGCATTTTAACACCAGGACGCTCTCCAGGACCTCGTCCTGGTCTAAATGGCTTCTGTTTTGTCTAATTAAAGCTGCCACTTGTAGCATTTTCAAATATTTCAATATCTGCCTGCCAAATTGAATGTGATGGCTTGGCACAATTACTGTAAACAAATTAAACCACAATCAAGACTTCAGGGAAATAAACATAATGACTCCATAGTGACTCCACTTGTTCCGATCCTCTGTATTGTAAAGCTCTCAGAGTTTACACTGTGTTTGCTCTGAAAGAGGCCGAAAAGATTACAAATGTACAAGCCATTTTAGAAGAAATGACCCAGGAACTCAAGAAAAATAAACATGTCTCATTTGCAGGTCCCTGCTTGCACTTTTGCCAAATCTGAGGTTCAGATGGATTAGAAAAATATGACTAAAAGCTTAAAAATCTCAGCAGCAATAAATGTGTAACCACAGTATTTCAATCAATAGATCACTACAAGAAAAGAAAGCCTTTCATATTAAGGTTTCTAAAATAATTCATTTAAGGATGACACCTGACAATCATGTGACTAAAGGCTCATTGACAACCCATACCTTTCTGGGATCAAAGTGCGAATAATAAAGTTAAAAAGCCGTTGCTAATGTAGGGAATGAAAGAAACCACCATTGTCAAACTGGAAACTTGAAACAGGCATCTTTACTGATGTGAATGCAAGCAACCCCTCAACCACATGAAGCACGCTCCTGCTGCTGATATTATATTGACTCACTGTTCAAACCCTTCATTAAAGCTTCATCAAAATCCCAGAGAGTCAGATATCCAAATCAAAAATGAGATTTCTTTTTGGTTGCATCATCACATCAAAAGACAAATCCAACCTGTCGTGTGCATCATTTTAGACATGTTTTCCTGTTGTACTTGTTATATATCTGAAAACTTCAAAATCATGACTAGAATTTGAAATAAGGTTCAATGAGTTACAGCCTTGCTTGTTTGCAGATGGAGTTGTTTTGTAAGTCTTATTTCAACCATGTGTCTGCCTTTGTCTGTCCATCATGTTCTCTTACATCTGCCTGCCTGCTCATTATACTTCTTCCATCACATCTGTATGTCTGGAGCTTATTCTGTTGCACTGCTCATTGACATTTACCGAAGATGAAGGCGTCAGTATAACACCTTCAAGGTAAAACATCTGTTTGCATGCCTGTCTTTGTGCGTCTGTCCACAAGCAGACCAGTAAGTAAAGGCTGAAGCAGACGTCCAGCATCTAGAGGCAGTAATAACAATGGAGTCCAGCCGTTTCTGCCAACAGCTCCACAGACCATATTTTCGCAGGGCAGTTTTCGTCCTCACAGCCCACGCTGTTTTTTCCCACTTGTCAAAACCCATCCAAGCACTGAGGAACATTTCCCATCTCTATGGCCTCGTTAAGTCATGGCTACCCAGGAGAACGACACACACACACATTCACTGCAGCTTGAGACTTGAATTCACCAAAACCCTTCCCTTCTGAGCCTCCCTTAACACCGTTACGAGCTTCCCTACTGTCTCGATATATAGATAAAAAACATTATAAACTGGAGCAGTTGGCTCCTGCTGCATTAAAAAAAAAGAAGCTGTTTATGTGTTGCTGGCTGAAGCAGACAAAATGCAAGCTGTTCTTTAAATAGGGACGTATTTACCTCCCCTCTAAATGAAGAGTGACTGGACAAACACACACAGCCACACCTGAATGAGCTCAGTTGGCAAAAGGCATGTGTGTTGCCGCTGCCATTAGACACTTTTGGCATTGGTGCTGTTTAGCTATGTCAGAAAGAGTTTTTATACATACATAGCAAGATGTTGCTATGTATGTGTTTACTTTTTATGTCCTTCAAAGTTGAAATATTGAGAACAACAATTGTGAGAACATTTTGTATCTGTGTGAAAAAAATTACTGATAGGGGTTGAGTTTAGGGAAAGGTTCGGCTACACTTAGGGTGAGGATTCACCTTACACATGCAGGAATATGCCCGTGTGTGAGAGACACAGTACCTGTTTCTCAGCCTGAGTGCGTGCCTGCTCCTCCTGGGCGAGCACCACCTCCCGCTCTGCTGTGATCTGAACGCTCTCCCTCAGAGCCTCCTCCAGCTCCTCAATGCGCTCCTCCTTATTACGGAGAGTGTCCTGCGAAGACAGAATAAATGGTGAGTTAAAGGGATGAAAATGGAAACCTGAAGCGAATAATCCAGCATTTATTTCAAAGAATTTGAGCGAGAATGCTTATACTTGCTAGTAAGTAGTGCTAAAGACAAACTGTAGCTGATCCTAAAACCTAGTAACACTGAAAGAAGAAGTACTGATGGTGCTGGATAATAGTGAAGGAATGACCTTTGCTAGGAGATGTTTATATTTATAGCCTATATATATGGTTGGATGGATGCATGGAACCAACACGGCAGTACAATACAGTACAATTTAAAAACTTTGACAATATTTTTGTCACATAATAGAACTGTAATAATTACATAAAAGTAGGGTTGCATTTTAAAATAAGAGGAAAGGAGGGGTTGTATGTTTGTTACTTAATGTTATATAATGTTCACCATAATATTTATTTCAATGTATGCTCATTGCAATGCTGGAAATACTATCACTTCAGACAAAGTTTTTCTTTAATTTACTTAACTTGAACAATATTTTGCTACATATCCACCTCTAGATAACATAACTTATGCCAGCTAAAATTTTCAAATCTCATTTCCATTCAGTATGCTTGCAAATAATCTGTAATCCTCTGTTTGAGTCCTCTCCTCCTCATCCTCCTCCATCCAATGCTGGTCATCGAGCCCTCTGCTAAATTCTGAATGCATTGATACCGCCAGGTCACAGAAACTGTGAATGCAACTTTCTTTGCATGCACAGGTACAGCAGGACAAAGTGGTGAGTGTGTGAGAGGGAGAGGGAATTTACTTGGTTGATTTGTTGAATATCTGTGTGACGGGAACAACCAGACTGCAACCTGCATCTCCAAAAATTTACAACATTAGGCTACTATAAGACTATTTGATTGGCTGAGAGTTATCACATGGGATGGATAAACTTGTATGCAATTGGTCTGTGCGTTTCCTCATGCGCTAAGCCACTACCGTAAGGTCAATGAAAGCTGCGGCAGTTAAAATAGAAGCTCAAAACCCGTCAGGTTTTAAAGAATAACCTGCTGTTTAGACTATAAGTTCGGGTCCGTATGGGGCGGCTTCTGGGTCGGGCCCGGACCGCGGTCCGCCATTTTGTGACCCCTGATTTAGAGTACCTAAATAGAGAGACAGACTCAGCTTCTATGTAATATAGGATCCAAATGTTTTTAACTTGAATAATTTCATTCACTAGCTAGGGGACCTTTTTCAAATGCAGTGCAAAACCATCCTTGATTTAACAGTGTGTGTTTTAAGTTTCCTATAGAAGCAGTTTTAAGGACACATCCTGCTTAGCATGTCTCCAGACCAAAAACTCATCGTTCATGTTCTCTAAACTCAGAATAACCTGCAAACACACCGACAAACTAGACAGTCTGATCTCTGCCTCTGAGGATTCCCATCACATGTTACGCTTCTTCTGAGTAGAATGACTACATGAGCTTCCCACCAACTCCTCCGTTCTCCTCTTGCCAGACATCGGACGTTTCTGGTTACATTAAGAATGAATGAATAACTGATGGGGACAGGCTGGGGGAGGGCGGATGACACATTACAGTGGCCAGGAACAAACCTCCAGAACATCTCCAACACATGTGCTGAGAATCTGGATCTTCAATGTTCCAACATTACTTGGTGTCTAAGTATGCAGACTTAGATGGACTTTAATTAGATTATAACCTCTTATTGTGTTGAATTAAATTTACGGTCTGAATTATTCTCACATTCCGCTGAGAGTCTGCAGGGCCATTTAAGCTGCGCAGAAGGGTTTAGAATTGACACACACACTAGTTATGGTTGTAACCGCTGCGGTCTCATATGTCTGAGTGACTCACAAAGCCATCAGCTCATCTTCTAACCACACGCATACACATAAATGACAACTTCCAAACTCCTAAAACCAAATATCAATCATAGCTGGAGGATGCATGAGGATGTTCGCACAAACACACACAGATGAGTGTTTTCATCTGTCTATAATCAGAGAGGCCACTGAGGTTAACGATTACTGGAAGAGGAGGATGAACAAGAAAAAAAAAGTCAGGATGAGTTAAGGAAAAACTTGGGGTAAAAGGGTGAAACAAGGAAAAATGCGGAGGTGAAAGAAAACCTATAATCTGCAGAAACATGAAGAAAACTGTGGCAATAATCACCACACATAAGCTGACACACCCAGCAGACAATTAAGGGACAACAGGAAGTATCTAAACCTATTCCATTTCATAATTAAACTACTTGGGTCCATTCTTTTTCCTCTGATCAACTCTGATCCAGCCTCTATGCCCTTCACCTCTACCACAATTTGTGTTCTCCTCATGTCTCCTCTCCATCTTACATCTGCTCTCTCTCACAAACACTCCATGACTGAAAGCTGGCTGATGTATACATAAAACTTTGACATTGCCTTAGGCTGCTAATGATGATAGGACGTTGTGAAAGCAGACACAATACAAAGGAGAAAGAGAGAAACGCCTCCTCCTCTATACCTTAATCTGCTGGGAGCTTTCATTCAGATTGTCCTCTCTCTTCTTGGCCTCCTCCATCAGCTGGGCGTTCCTGCTCTTTTCCAGCTGCTCCTTGTGTTTCAGGTTGGCCACCTTCTTTGACTGGTCCTTTATCTGTCTGTAGAGAAACAGAAAATACAAATTAACTCAACAAATCATGACCCTGATCTTTCTAAACCTGGGGGTGGTTGTGTTTGGGATTTAGAACCGATGACGTAAATACAAATGTCAGGTGCCAAGATGCAGAGAAAATTAGTGCAAACTGGGCTTGAACGATTTTATTTTAGCCCAGTTTGTACTTATGTTCTTTTTTACAGTGTTTACAGGGCTGGAAGGTCGTACAAGTACAGCTGACATAATATACACTTAAACCAACTTTATAATGATGATACGGCAAGACACTGGGATTTTTGTGCAATACAATAGAAGTAATAAAATTCCCTGGGAAGGATATAATGTAAAGATCAGTGAAGGCATTCAATGAAAAGCTATAAATCAATGACAAGATGACATTTGCGATTTTAGCGCAGTGGGAAATATGAGGGTCTTTTCACAGAGGGATTACTGGGTGTCGGGAAGCACAGTCTAAATCATCATCTGGGGAATAAAGGAGACAGGGTGTGATTCCTCGTGGGAGAAGCAGAGAGAAAGGGTTTAATCCCAGTTTAAGCTATCTGGAAGCCATTGTGGCTCTGTCACAGACCTATCAGCTATCATACCAGCTTGACTTGATCAGGACAGTTCATACCTTTCATACTGTAAAAACACACACACACACAGACGAGGAATAACCCACGCTAATACCAGTGTGGTTTAAGAACGTCTACTGAATCATGACACAGATGAACGATAAGTCAAACACAAAGACCAGCACTGAACGTCATCTGCACACACCAGCACATGTCCAACACAGACAAACTAAACTGCTGACTAACACTTTAGAAACTTAGTGAAACTGTAAAAGTCAAGTCCTTGAGGCTTTTTATGTTGTCATTTTTTAATATCTGCACAGCACATCTGCCTGAGCTCTGTAAATGTTTATGCATGTGAGTGTGTATTCCAGTTATAACTGTTTTACAGGCTCATAGATAAATCCATTTTCTTGGTGTCCTTTGCTTTAACTGCCAGTAAAAGAGTTGACCTCCACTGATGGGAATCCACAGCAAACTTTGCCTCACCCCAGCAGCTAAGCTAGTCCTATTTTGCTTCCTACTGTCCCGTGTCCATGTACCTGTTGTCGCTGTGCGTAACTCATGCCTTGTCCTCATGTATTCACAGGTCTGGGCGTTCAAGTAGGCCTGTCGCGATAAACAATAAATCACTTCATTGGACGATAACTTGAAATGGGCTCGATACGTTTTTCGGCCGCGATACATTTGCACGCTCGTTTGTTTTCCTCTCTTTCTCTCTCGCTCTCGCTGCCAAAGAGGCTGGATGTCAAAAGGCGTCACTCCGGTGCGTCGTAGCGTATAAAGTTCGCAAAGTCCGGCCGTCGGACTTTATATGGCCCGCGGCTTCTGTCTTAAAATGTGTCAAATCAACAGGTAATTCTTATTTTTTAACTCACTGTGTGACGTTTACGTGATGTTCTGAGCAGACCACGGTCAGCTCGCTGTCTGCGTCGCCACTTTGCGTCATAGTGCTGCGGACGTTACAGCAACACAGAGAGCTCTGAAGCCGCACAACACCGGTTCAACACTTCGACCCAATTCACCACGAGATTAAACATGCTTAACGTGCTATCAGAGATCAGAGAGAGTCCGTGTTGTACGAGTGAAGGTCTCTGCCTTCTCACCGGCGGCACTCGCGGCAGCGCCACCCATTATTTCCCTTGCCCAGTCCTCTTGTGCCATCTCTGCAATCAGTTTCTTTTACGCGGTGGCGTTTTTAAAATTCACTGCAGCTGTCTGCGCACAGCGGCCCGATGCGCATACACACACGCAAACGCGTGTGCACACAAACACACATGCAGACACATGTGCGCACAAAGGGTGAGCCCACTCCCACCAGCAAGTAGAGTGCGTGTTGTTTGCCTCTCTGTTGCTCATGACATGCTGGTTGGTTTGACTGAACTCCATTGACTATGCTCAGATAAGCCATTGTAATAGGCCTAATAATAATAATAATAAAGTTGATGATTGGGGGCCTCTCCAGTGTTAAATGTTCTTTAGAAATGAAAGTTTATTGATCTTTGAAAGGGTGTACTTGCATTATATGTCGTTATCACTGTATTAGTTGAACATGGTCTCAAAACGACAATATTATCGCTTATTGCAATAATTTCTCCTAGCAATTAATCGCCCAGCAAAATTTGTTATTGTGACAGGCCTACGTTCAAGTATCAAGACTCACCATTTCAACAAGTTCTCATGCGGAGAAATCATTAGCTTTACCGCACAGAAGTTCTTATAGACTGTTCTATAAACAAGTCAAACTGCGTACTGCGCACTCATATGCAATAATCTGCAATTAGTGAGCTAAAATAGAATTTCTTGTTGTCCGGTGAGGTCTGAGTTCTTTGTTTGAAATTTTTCTAGCTAAATATCTTCACACTATAAGGTGTTGGCCTGAAAGTGCTTCTGCATGAGAGGCAAAGACAAACAGGATAAAAACTGCATTTACTCTTCAGTTCAGCTTCATCTTTGGAGTGATCCACATATTCTATCGTCTAAATATTTAATGCCAGCTCTTCTTTTTCATCTTCTCTGTCTCTCTAAGCCGTATAGTACATGTTAAACTAACTTTAACAATAATGGGAGTAATCCATCAAATGGCTTTTACATCAGTATCACTGCCAGAAAAGTTGAGGAATGATATTGGCAGAAGATGGTAACATAAAATCCTAAATGTGTTTTCTGAAAGGTCCAGGGGGCCCGTTTCCAAACCGTCCAGAGAAATTTGGGAAGCTGAGAAAGAAACTGAAATGCATCAAGTGAGCCAAAAATGCTCAGCAGCACCTGGCCATTTGAAGCCTATAGAATAATCATCAGTGTCAGCTGTGTGTAGGTTTTGGTGTGCCTTTTGTGCTTATTGTATCCAAACTGTGAAGTAAGCGTGGAGTCACATGCATCATAGCTGCTTTGTGTTTTCCTTTGTTCAGTCCTGATTCTAGTTTGCACCCTGAATGTGGGATAATGTGGTTATTTAAATATTTGGGACTATACGCCCTGTGTGTGTGTGCAACAGGTCATAAACAGGCAGGAATGTTCCTATTGGAGAATTTCCAGGAGGCTCTGACCATCTGGTTAGCTTGCTGAGGTTTCCCCCCTTCATGCTACATTTACTGTATGTATGTGAGTGCATGTGGAATAGACTTTTAGCTTGCAATGTTTCCTATTGACTCAACACTCAGTTCCCACTTGCACTCTCCCTCTTTCCTTTTTTTTTTTTTACTAATGCTAAACACTTGTTTTGCTCACTTTTCAGCACGTAGGTCATTTGCATGCATAACTATCCTGCATCTGCATCAGACCACAGCAACTTCCTCCTTTCATTGGAATTTTCTGGCACACCAAAAGTAACTCCGCTCTTTCCATCCACTTATTTGCCCTTTTTTGCATGTTGCATTGTAATTATTTGCATGAACAGCAATGATTTTTTTGCACTGAGCCAATGTAAAAAGACAAATGTACCTCTCCTCTTTCCTTTCCGTCTTCTTTGAACCCACACCCTCTCCAAATGCAACATTACCCTTCTCTCCGGATAAAATATTTTCATCGGACCATGGACCATTCCTTCACTCCTTTTCCTCTCCCTGACTCCTGCCTCTCCCTCTTTTGTCACTTCATCTCCTGTGCTTTCCTTTCCTTCAGAATACACTTCTCGCCTTTACAAAAAAACACGCATCACAGCAGTGAAACGATCACAAACTTTTTTGTGTGTAATGGTTTATTGTGTGCATGTGAATCACTGAAGTTCACATAGTTTTTGCCACTTACGCAAATGTAAAAATAAAAATAATTTTCCTGAATAAATAAATAAATGTCAAAGTGAAATATTTGTGTTTCATTTGTTTGATTGGGTTCTCTTTTTCTGCTTTCAGGACTTGTGTGAAAATCATGTGATGTTTTGGGTCAAATTCTGAAAAGGGCTCACAAACCTTCAAGTAGCACTGTATATAAAACAAAACACCAATAAAAGTAAAAAGTAAAATAAAAACATATCTAAGATCTCAGATTCCTCTTAGACAAATAAATACAATTTTACTAGAACCCTGTCTGGACCTTCCCCTGCCTCAAGCCCATACATTACAGGCCAGTAGAATTTGTTTGCTCATACAAACACCTTTATATTGGAGGAAGACCTGTATTTTAAATTTCATGTTTCATGAATTACTCTAAATTAAAGAGAGTTGAGTGGAGTTAAATGCTTGGGTATGATAGTTCTATTTTAAAAAATATAATAAAACAAAAATCAATTTGTAGCAGCCTGAAACCCTGAATAACACACATACAATGTTTGTTTATCTTCTAGCACAGCACTGAATCAATTAATCAAGTTATTTTGTTGATGGAATAACACGACATTTGTTAGGCAGTCTAAGAAGAAAGACTACAGCAGCTACGACCAATCAGTGGTGACGCCACAAAAATGGAGGCCCGTATGAGGTATGAGTACCTTGTATGCTCAAATTTCCTTCACAGTGACATTACAATTGTAAACATTGAAGTGCTGGCGTTCGTTCTGACAGGATATGAAAACACTGCATCACCTTCTGAAACCATTTAAAGATGTTACTTCTTGCTGTCCTCTAAACTGTTCCTAATATCTACCATAAAGTACCCATGGAAAATGTTCGAATACTGAGAATCATCCTTCATCCAGCTAATGTTATGTAACTGATGTGATGACTTCAAATTCCACTGTATGGCACACACACCATGCGCTCGCTATCTGAATGAATACAACAGATATAACAAGCACAGTCTTTAAAAAGCTGCAGTTTGATTCTACAATTCAGCTGCACACACTGCCTGGTGAACCCGATGGCTCTGCTCAGTGGAGGCTCAGCGCCATTTGAAGTTGTTTTAATATGTAAAATACTTCCTTCTCTCTCCCTCTGAAATCATTTTCAACAACTGCTGCAAACCGCTGGAGGAAGCGGAATCACAGGAGAGTTCACTACACCACAGTGCAGTAAACACAACGTGCAAATGTCTAGTGAAACCATGCCCACACAAAGTACACACACACACAGTTCCACTGTACCCTCACTAACACACAAAGACACAAATTTACAGAAGCTTTCCTGAAAGGATGCACACACACACACACAGACGTGTTCCAAACACAACCCACTTTGTATTGGGTCAAGTTTCTCGGCTGGACCACACGCAAATATTTGAAGCACCCGCACAGTTTTGAGTGTAACTACGACAACATGCATCCATTTTCCAGCAGGGAAATACACACAAAAACTTGATACTGTAAACATGTATCACACATATCATGTGCTAACGTAAACACAATCTGACATACTTTAAACTTTCTTAAATCAAATTCAAAACCTCAAAAATATACTGATGCACTGACTCACACGCACGTAATATAAACAAATACAGTGCAACACAAAAATAAGCTTCATTAAATTTAAAAAAATACTGCTGGTAATTAGTAGTAAAAATAAAATGACACATACGCACACACAATCTCACAAACTTCAGTGAAAGTTTTTAACCTCCCTCATTAGCATGCTGCTGATATTTAGGGAGCCACATTAAGGTAATATTAATATTACATTTGGAGTCCTGTATAAATATTTGATCAGAACTGCTCGGGGGCCTCATGTATGTTTACTGCACATAGCTCGCCCAACATTAACATCAAGGATTTCCTTTTACCCATTTGGAACTCAGTATTTCCTTTGAAAATACAGGAAATATTGGTTTCTGAGCCCATGAAAACTATAACACATAAGAAAGAAAAAATACAATAGTAAACATAAAAAGGAGGAATGAAGAAAGGAAGACTTATTTTATAATTGGAAAAATGACTGCAGAAAATCCCTCAGGTGGAGGGTGAGTAAATTTGTGAGGTAAATATGGCAGCTAAGACCCGCGTGTGTCTGCAAACTTCCACAGTGTGAGTTACTGGAAACGAGCTGTGAAAATATGACGATACAAACAGAATGAAGATAAATCATATTTACGGGATACATCCACACCTCAAAATGAACCATACAACTGAACTGAGACTGTTTAGATAATAGTAATAGTGTAGGCATGTGACAGAGAGCTGGAGTTGATCTTGGCAGTGTCTTTGTTTAACATGGAGAGCAGCAAAGTCCCTGAATTAAACGCTGACACTCTGTTCCTCAGTCTCATATTCATCTTTTGATGAACTGATCTGATCTGAGATTATGAGTCTACAGCACAAGAAGACACAGAGCTCCATGTCAGAGTGGGTGCAGTGGGTTTCTGCACTTAAAAGCTTTGGTGAAATTAAAACCCTAAAATTTCCTTTGAATTTTTTTTAGATTTTATTTAATAAATATTCAATGAATTTGGAAAAAAAATGGTAATGACAAAATATCAAAGAGTCCTATGTGTTTTCTTGCAGAAATGAATTATGTGACCAAAAGTAAATGGACACCAGGTGCAACTTTGGAATACGTCTGGTGTGTTTTTCAACACAGAGACGAGACAGAGAGAACAGTGAGAACAGTGAGATCACTATGCGGCTGTCTCCCAGATCTGCAACTCTTGACTGAAATTGATTGTTAATGTATCAGTAATTTGTATTTTAAAACCCTTTATGGACAAAAATGTTCCTGTTTCCAAACAGTGACTAACAGTTGCAGCTTTTGTGAGTATTGAGATGATAATTTTGTGTGATTTGCTGTGGAAGAACCTTACCTCATCACCCTTCATCAGACTTTACAAATTCTTAATGCGTTGGAAATGAAACCAGAAAAATGGAGGGCTGCAAACACATATAGTGTCCGGGTGTCCACACTTTAATCTATTGAAGTTTACATGCTCACCACTAAATGTGCCCTCGTACTACTGGATGGGCTAGTGGGTCAGTGTACAATCTAGTCAGCCCAACATCAGAAGAAGAAATAGTGTTGGTGGTGTCTAAGATAGAAATCATTCAACACCCAACCAGTATGACGATACTCTACAAGGGTCCATGCTAGGCTAAAAACAAATCCTAGCCATCCTGCTTTCTAATGCTTTTTAATGCCTCCTAACAGATGATGCTGAGGAATGAGAGCATCCACAGACATATGCAGAAGAAGCCCACAGACTGATGTATCTTGGTTTTTTACACAGCAACACTTCTGGACACCACCATTTAGCCAGAAGAAGAATTTAGCTACTTGCACCTTAGATGTTTTTCTCACTTTCACTGAGTCTTAGCGGCTTGGTTTGGGTATTTGTGCAAGCAATTTAATTAGATGACTCCCAGCAGTCATCACTACTGTAGTGCTGTCACCTATTAAGCAGGCAAATTCTATTTTGTATGTGTGTTTCTGTGTGTGCAAGACAGAAAACAACAACAAAAATATAACACATTGTGCATGGTCTGTAATGGCGTGTGTGTGCATCTGCTTGTTGTTACCCATTAGCTGACAAATCCCTGCACCGCCTTAATGCTTGGGACCTCAAACAGACACACACTCAAACGAAAACGAAGGATTGCACTTCCTTTTTAAGCTCCAGAAACCTTGATGTCAGACATTTGGCAGTGGATGAGGAGTTCCTTAGCTCAACATCAAACAAACCTAAAAAAATAAGATGGAAAAAAAACAACAAAAAGAAGAAAAAAGAAGCCCTCTATTGTCAACCAGACAGCAAGGCAATGCTAACTTTTGCTTTCATTTTTCCCCCTCTAGAGTTGAATCACAAAACACAACACTGATAAAAAAAAAAAAAGCTGACAAGACGGCACGGGAACAGTGGCTCTAGAAGTTGAAACGGAAAAAAAGAGCAAAGAAAGAGCTGGTACTGCTGAGGCAGAGCAGAGTGCACAAAACACTCAGACCACCAGATTTATGCAGGAAAAAGAAGGAAGACACGGTTATTATGTGGTCGATCACAATGTGTAGGTCAGAGAAATCTCAATATGACTTTGATATGTCTGTTAAAAAAGAGCAAATTCAGACTTTGGGGTTTTGCACACTGAAATCTCATTACACGGTGACCTACTGAGTGCAGATAGAAATATTTAAAAATCAAAAGAAGCAAGTTTTGAGAAAAAGTTTTCCATATGCTCTACAATGCCACAGTTAAAGCAACAATCCCCCTTATTGGAGAACAGGCTTACACAAGAAGACTGTGGATATTTTTGGAAAGCAAATATATATATACGCATATATTTCAAAATGTCGACTTTTAAAGCACTACACAAAAAGTCAAAGGCCCAGTTATTGAGTTCATAACAAATTTGACCTGTCACAGAGTTACAACAACAGAACAAACATGCAGAAAAAGGGCTAATTGCTTAACCAGAGACAATCTTGTGATGAATTCACACTGGCTGTGGAAACACCTGGTGTTTCCAGAACTAGATTTTGTACTCATGGATTGCAACAAACCCTTCTTCAAACTTTTAAAGGTTTATAACTGCATCTTGCATTGTCATGTTGCTATTGTGTTGACAAAATCTGTCTACAGACAGACCTGCCAAAGTACTCAAAACCACTTTTGTGGTAGTTTCTGCTGCCTAACCACATTTTGCCATAATGAGACACACAGACAGACTTTCAAGGTAAAAAGAAAACCAGCCATGCTATTGCGGCTGGTAACTAAAGTAGTGACAGGAACAACATGTGGAGTGATTTCTCTAGGAGAGCCACAAAGACAAAAACTCAACAGAAGTAAAAGTTCACGTCTGTCCAAGTAAATTTAAGGTGATGGATTTGCTTGAACCTTTGAGGTATAGGCTTATATTTGATGTTAATTGCTAGTATCAAAGTTCAAATGCTGGTGTGGCAAAGAACGTTATAATGGAGAGTGAAAGAAGGAAACAATGTTTCACAGAAGCAGCGATGTGTGAGAGAGAGAGAGAGTGAAGTGAAAGTCAAGGTGTCTCCTTCAAAGACAGACAGATATGATGAGAATTATTAAAAACAGAGTTTATGACAGAGCGAAGCAGATGAGAGAGTGCCTCAATGCAAGGACACGCAATATGACAACGAAGGAGAGAGATGAGGGAAAGAGGGAGAAAAATAGGCATGCTGTACTAACCTTGAGGCAAGACTGGGTAGAGCAGGAGACAATGTTGCATTGAAAAGATAAAAGAAAGGAAAAGGAGAGAGAGAAGGAGAGGGTAAGGTGAGAGGGGAAACAGGAGTTGAGCGCTAGGTTAGCCAGCTTGATCAATCTTCAAAGAACAGGAAAGATGAGAGAGACAGAAGAGCTGACAGAGAGACATAAGTAACCATAGAGAGACAGCAGGCAGACAGGCATGACCAAGCAAACAGCTAGGCAGGCAGGCAGACAGTCACACTGACAGGTTGTACACAAGAGGCCTGCTCTCCTTAGACGACCTCTACAAACACAGTACATCAAGTGGCAATCACAAACCATACAAAGTGAACAATTAGCCAATCAAAGCATTAACCAAAAGCGTGCTCTCTATAAATCATTTCCTCATTAGTTTGGACGGCTTTGTTTTGCTTCCCACATGAACAGTATGGCGCTCGCAAATGGCACACGCCATGCAATCATTATGATATGAAATCTGAAGAAAAATGTACTTCCTACATTGGTTGACCTCAGATGTTTTCTGCACAATCACTCTTCATGTGTTTGATTGAACTGGCACAGCCCAAATTCCACTGTGAGCTTATGCCTGAGAACGCACGCTAATGACATCGCGCCAGAGACAAACTGTCCATTATGGAACAATATAAAAATAAACTCCACTAATTTCTCATTACTCAAGTTTATTTTATAAATCACTCCAAAACCTCCTTCCGTTTCCTCACATTTCTGTCAGATTTGTTTTCTGTTTTCCTCTCCCTGACTTCTCCCTCTCTCTCCCGCTCCTCTACGTCTCCACCCGTTATTTAACTACTTTTTCGCTGTTTTTTCTTCCTCTACCACCACCTTTCCTTTTCCACTCTTCCATCCAAATCCTTTATTTTGGCCATCAGGGCAGATTTTCAGCTCCATTTCCCCTCAGTGTGAAGTCACTCAGTCTGCTCCAATTACCATCCTAGTTACTGAAATAAATAACCTGGTACCAATACAGCTGGATTTACACTAGAAGGGAACGAGAGAGGCTTGATTTTTTTTTAACCCTTGTTTAACGCACATCTGATCATTTCATTAGTAGTGTTCCTGCTGCTCACTCGTAGCCCAGGGTTAGTTTTAGTGCCAAACTAAGGGTTGGCTGCAGGCAAGTGTATTCTCCTCTGACGTACCTGTTAGCTCCTGGCTAACTCTTATAACTCACAGCAGGCTTAGGTAGCCCAGGGATAAAAATTAGTATTTGAACATGTTTCAGGGTCAGTGCTTGTGGGGTTTAGAAGCCTAAGAGATGAATATATTTTCACAATCTTAAGCAAAGAAGGTACTTTAATCTACAAATGCTTAATAGCAGACTTATTTTTAGTAATTACCTCCCGAAGCTCTCAAAATATAGGCAGAACCAGAAACTGGGTGGTTTATTTCTTCTTTAGGAGCACATGTTGCTGAACTGTTCAAAATTTAAGACGTAATTTCCAAAAGAGCTGCCATGTTGGTCTAGTTTTAAATCCTGTAGCAGTCAACATGTGAAAGTGTTTGTCCAATCAGACGCAGCCAGGAAGTGTTTGCACAGCTGTAACAGGGTGAAGCCAAACTACTAATTTCTTTGTTGGTGTATCAATCATAAATTGTCACTGTGCACAGGTTTGTTTCCTATAAACATGAACACAAAGCTGTAGTGTTAAATATCTAATCAAGGACTGTATCCTTTGAAGGATGCGCTGATTCATGCAAGGTCATCCTGTTTAAATGGCCCTTTCCTAAGATACACTGCTGCTCCAATCAGCGGTCTTGTTAGCAAGGCGACTGCAGTGTTAAGTGACAGATGGAGACACAAATAGAAAACCCTCCATAGGCCAGACCATCTCATTAAACACTGTTCGACCTTCACAGGCTACAAAGCCCACGCCTCCATACACTGCGTCTTTAGAACACTGCAGCCCCTTGGATGAGACACTGCCTCTGATTCTAGACGGTTAATCTGCCGCTAGTGTTAGTGCTGTATGGTGCATCATATCTAATGTCAGAATGTCATGTGTACAACTGGGGTTAGTGCTTCGGAAACAGTCCATTCTGGCCTTTTCATGACCGTCTTGCTTTACCACAGCCTTAAGTTAGAGTCAGAGAGAGTTTCTCTAATCATACGTGATGTGTAATATCCTTGCACCCTCTAATAGGACCTCTACAAACCACTTACTTCAGTACGGAACGCTACATTTCCTCATGAAAATCTACTTCATCTCAATTTTACTATTATTGGATATTCTTTTCAAGCACTGTAATAACCTTAAATTCAATACTATTCCAGTTTCCTTAGAGCTGCCCGCAAAGCTCGGATAAATATCAGTTGCAAGAAGGCTTTATTGCATTGTACTCCACGGGGACAATGAAATGTCTTCCAAATACATTTGACTTAACTCCCACACGCACACCAAACTGCAACTGTAAACGCTTCTACAGTTACAAACTGCTGTAAATCTGCATTGTGTCTACTGGCAGACTAAACAACACAAACGCACATGTTTGAAGTCACTGCATGCATGATGAATTATTAATAATCTTCTACTGGCCAGACAGAGAGACAGTGAGGAAATACTGAATCTCTCTAAAATCATCAACAATCATAAGTCTAACAGTCAAAAAACTACAAACACAGACAGAAAAAGAGCAGAGCGGGAATGGGTGGAGATTGTGTCAGAGAAAGGAAAAGATTAAAGAGACAGACGAGGAGTATGCAGCATGTGAAAGTTTAGAAATCAAAGCGGCATTCTGACCCATCGAACCCTTGAAGGCAAACTTTAATCTCACTATAAAAATGCATTCTCCATTTTTCAATAAACAGGCAACCAATACGAGCTTCTGGATCATTTAACTGTTGACCTAAATGCCCATATTTCTGCTTGAGAAGAAGTTTTCATTAAAAAAATTATCACTTAAGGGAGGCATGCAGGCAGACAGGCAGACAAATAACGAGATATAGACAGAAAGAAGAGACAGATCAAGACTGGCTAATGAGGTAGTATTTAGTGTACATAAGCAGATGTAAAAAGTGAGAGACAGACAGGTTAATCCAAAATTTCACAAAGTAGTTAGAAACATCAATCTGTTAAAAACTTAAGTGAACTGTCCAGACTCCTAATGTAAGAAAAAAGAGTGTGTTAAACTCTGCAAGTCAAGCCTCCTCGGCTGAAAGTAAAAGCAAAAGTGAAGCGAAAAAACAGAGCCACTAAATGAAAGAGTTGCATCATTGACAGGAACACAGGCTCAAAGACTTTCAGGCTGTACAGCAGCTTAGGTGCCAAACTGTGTCCTCATTTTACAAACTTTTTGGGAGCTGTTTGGCTTGTCATGCTGCAGCAAGGGATGACCAAAACTTAAGCTCATGCTTAGGAGTGCAACTAGATCCAATTACTGGAGACTAGCCTGACTAAAGTGTAATGGAACAGCATGGTGAGGAGTGAACCAATGCTGCAACTCTTTAACTTTGATTATTAGTGAACATAGTCGGCTCTGTCCCATGTGGAAAAGGATGGAAAACAGGCTTTGTCTTTTCAATTTAGTTTTTTAAGGTGTAAATATGTGAATTAATGTCTATATAGGAATATCAAATGCTGTCAGGTAATGCTTTAATATGTGATCAATACATCTGTCACACCATAACCTTCTCCACATGGGCGAGGGTAGGGTTTTGTTATTACAGTGCTCTTATATCTTGTGTTCCGACAAGCAAAGTGAGTTCCGTCGTGCAGTAGTCAGACAACCCTGTGACTGACAGGGCCACGAGCCACTCACGTGCCCAGGTAGTCCCACACCAGCCCCCCCATAGGCTGCTGAGAGGCAGCAGGGGGAGGGGCCTGTTTTCGCGACTGCTGAGAATGCCACAGATGAGAGGCAGAAGGATTTCTGGGGGTGTGATGAGCACACGCAAAACACACACACACACAGGCAAATGCACTCACACAGATGCAGAACCATATGAGAGTGCACATTGGTGCACACACACATGTGAATAAAGCAGATAGTTGGAGAAAAGAGGGAAGAAAGAGTAAGGCGTGAGCGACACCTAATGAGTTAGTGTAACAGGAAAGATTATTACAGACTCACATAAGATAATAAAGATAGTTGTCTGATTGTTTTGACAGCATGGAAATATGGATCTTACCTCTCCAATTCATGGATCTTTTTCTCCTTGTCATTCTTTTCATTCTCCATCTCCCGAAGGATCTCTAGTAGTCTCTCCACCTCTGACTGAGCTTTCCCAGCCTCCTCTTTGTGCTGGGTCACTTCCTGCTCCAGGCAGGAGATGCGTTCAGAGAGTTCAGTGCTGGCCTGGGACTCCACCGCCGCGTTCTGAGCCTGGAAGAGACATTAATTATTCAAAATAAACTGAGCGGTAGCTTTTTAAATGAGGTGACCACCGGCCGATCAAACTGATAACTGAAACAGAAGTGCCAGTAACAACATGGGTGTTGATGGGTGGGATGAACGTGAAGGAAGTGACAAATGCAAACCGTTTGACAGTGTATATGTGCTCTCTGTCTTATAAAATGACATTTACAAACATGTCTTCAATTTTCTCCACATTTTCTGCTGCTCTGAAGCCACTTGGAGATAGATGCTAATGTTTACATAACATGAACGTGTTTACCATTATTTTTACATGTTAGCACAGCTCTCCAGTCAGATGCTGAGCACTGAGCAGCATGCTAACATGTACAGAAAGTGATGTCCATCTTAGTGTAGTGTGTATGCTAACAATTGATTTATACACTGACACTGGCAGAACTGAGGCTGGTGGTAATGAAAAGTTTTATTTTAGGTATTTGTCCATTCATTATTGCATTAATAATGTATTAAAATTGCTGTGCTTACAGAAAATTTAGCATGCTAGGATGTTCTGATTAGCACTAAATATAGTACACTATAACTGGTGGCAATTTTGTGGGTATTTGGTCATAAATCGAAGTTTTAGACAGATGTGTAGTGTTATAAATGCTGTGCAATCAATGTGTGTGTCATTAAGTCAAATTATGTTATTAATAACTTTGAGGCTAAGCCCTTTAGTTGGGTTAGTTCCACACGCACAAATACAACACAGAAACCACATAATTCTGTGAAAATGAGCATTTACATGAAAACGGTGAATGAATTTAAGATCAACTTTCTCCTGCTTGGCCATACAGAACATACAAAAAATGAGAAAAGGAAAGAAATGACATGAAACAAAGAAAAATAAAACAAGTTATAACGAGCTTAGGGGTTAGAACAGCTGTGTGTGTTTCCCAGAAGCAAATGTTGCTCTTGGGACAGATTCATTTTGTGTGTGTGAGTGCACACGCCTTGGTCCCACAATACATAAAACCTATTAGTTTTGGAAGTGTATGGCAGTTTTTGCAGGTCTTTATGTGGAGAGGAAATGTTTGGATGTCTGACGATATAAGAAGATCTGGGTGGAAGGGAGAGAAAGACAAATAGAAAAAGAAACATCACAATATCACATGCAGAATGTCTATTTTTCCATCCACAGCAGAGTCACAGAAAGAGACTGAGAAATATAAAGTCTGATGAGAGAAACACCCGAGATCCATTGACACTTTCAGACACATTCCCCCTCCCTGTGTTTGTCACATATTCTCACACACACACACACACACGCCTACATATACACATCAGGGTGTGGTGGTGCTGCTGTCTTCTCCTGTCTGTGAAAATGACTGTAAGGCTGTCAGCAAGCCATCACACACACACACCATTTTATGGGCTGCTGTGTGGGAGAGAAAATGTGATATGAAACCACACAAACACACACAAGCAGCTACTTCTAGTGGATCCAATTAAGAAAATACAAGGAATTAAATGTTTTTAGTTTTCACTATTTTCTCTACCACTAAGGTTCATACATTAAAAAATCCATCTGTTTTGGTGCAAATGTGCCCAAACTCTCTAATAAACCGAGTGATTTTCTTATACACTCATACCACTTCACCGCATTTTGCTACCAGTGGAGTCGCTCTCTGTTGGCTATTACAAAGAATGAAGGCTTTACTTTCAAGACCATGGTGAAAGTATGAAATGGTTTTATGGTCTTGTAATTCAGCTAACCTTCTTAAGTTGGTTCTCCAGTTTGATGCACTCCTCTTTCTTCTGCTCCATGCTGATTTCCAGACTTTTCAGCCTGTTGTCCTTCTTCAGAGTCGAGGAGGCCAGAGAGGAAGCCTTCTCCTTCAGATCCAACACCAACGTCTGGAAGGAAGGAAAAAACAGCGTCAAACACCACAGTCAAGCTGCTCATATAAATGCTCATCACAGGATAAATGTGGTTTATTATTAAGGTTTGAGTATTCTGAGTATTCTCTTGCTGCTCATCACAACATTGTAACTATAAGGTGAAACTGGAAAAACTGGGGAGGTCCTTTCAGGTTTTTCCTCCACGGTTAGGTGATTGTTCATCATAGCGTCTCCCATGACCTGTCTTTTTTCTCACTCTCAGACTCAATGCTTCCATCCGTGAAGTCTCTCTCTCCCTTTCCTTTCTGGTCTTTTCCTCTTTTGGTAGAGGCAGTGAAACAGAAACCAATGGTACCAGAAGGAGACACACTCAGACGTGTAATTTTACCCATGACTGACAATACCAACTCCAGACTACAGATCATCATGTTTGACTGGGCTTTGGTTAAAGAAGCCTTGCTGCTTACTCTTATTATATTTAGGTACACATATATACGGCTGTTGTCAGATGAACCCCACATCTGTGTTTAGCAGTGTGGAGAGGAATGCTTATTTTCTCCAAGTTTTCCATGTATTTCTCAAATTATCCAAAAAGGACCGAAACTGGTTTTATGACCCTACAATCACTAAAATTAGCTCAAGTTAGAAAGGGCACAAAGACTTGCTTTTTCTACAACATCATAATTACTCCTTTAAAGATATAGTTTGTTAGAGCTAACTTTGCCTAGCTTGATAAGAAGTGTCTATTTGCAGTTGGGTGAGAACAGTCTTTAGCTCCTTACTCACAGAGCCATAGAGCCCCCCTCAGCTATGTCCCCTTGTAGCAGAAAGAAAGTCAGCTGAGGCTGTATAAAATGCGCTAAGCTCATATAAAGCTGAAGATAGCAGGGTAACTGACTTTGCCATGCACTGCAAAGCAGATGTACACAGCCACCATGGTGCAAACAGCATTGTTGGAAATTTTGGTTCATTGTTACCCCATGCAATGCAACGAGGTGTAAATGCCCACACTGGCTTGCCAACCAGGTGCAAATAGTAGTGTTGGCCATGCTATTAATCGAGATGCTAATTCCGACGGTAACTTTCCACACTGGGTGCACTGGGTTTGCTATGGACACTTGTGAATGTCACCCGCTGAATCAACACCACACTTCACGCAGTATCTGTCTGCTCAAGATGACCCTGGAAAAAAAAGATGACTCTGGTACTGATCAGTTAAATCAGTTAAGACTTGTTAGATATGAATAATATTGTAATTCGTTAGATTACTCCTGTGATACATGTTTTGAGGGAGATTTTGTTAATATATATGTGATTTTTCTTTCTTCTTATTTAATTGGAACACTCCTGCTGTGTTACTGAGCTGCTGCAGGGTAAATAAAGAGAAGACAGACCCTGAAAATGTTTGGTCACTCTGTGTTTCTCCCACTCTGTCTGTGCTGTGTTTTTTACACACAAATCATAAAGGTCAAAGCGAGAAGAATTCAGCTCTGATCACCGTTTCTCTTGGTTGTGGGCCTCACATTTTGTTGTCAAGGAAACATGACTATTTTGTCCTTCAGCGCAAGGACCTTGGGAGGATTTGAGGCCTGTTCTACAGTGATAGATCAATCACGCTTTCTTGACAGGAACACAGAGCAGGAGAGAGGGAGAGAACATGTTTTCAAACTTATCGCACAAATATGGACGTGTTCTTCTACCTCGCGGTCAGCCAGGTCAGCCTGCAGCTGGGAGACTTTCTCCCTCAATTCTTTTAGCTCCTTCTTGCTGGACTCCATCTCCTCCCCCTTTTCTCTGTCCTCCCTTTCCCGCTGCTCTTTCAGTCGCTCAATGATCCGCTCCTGGATACAGAGAAAGAGGAGGAAGAGAGGAAGGAGGGGTAGAAGTTTAAGTGGAGAACAGGGAGAAAAAGGTAGTTAAGGTAGAGGGAGCAATGGAAAAAGAGAAACAGACAGAGAATAAAATAACCTCATACACTCCAGCAGTCATTCACAGTCACTCAATATCAGGTTTCTATACTAATAACAGTCGCATTAAACTTTATATACATGGCAGGTTTGACAGGATCTAACAGCCAGCAGTGATTTTAGACACGTAATATGTTTTGGCAGTACATGTAAAATTCACAACCACTAAAACACAATGGCAGATCTCAAAGGCTGCAGAACAACACAGCGGCCAGTTTAAGTACAAAAGTTCACACATACAAAAAGAAATGCACAAACCCAAGGAGAGTATACTGTCTGTTCCAAGTGCGTGTTGTTAAAATTCTATCTTTGTGAGGACTCATTTGAGTTTTATAGTTTTTAGAATTTAGGGTTACATAACTAATAATGTTCCCAATAAAATGCCAATTATCATAAAATAAATTAGTTTAAAACCAAAACATAACTAAGCAAAAATGTGTGAAATTTAAGAGGCTGGTTTGGAATTTACCTTAAATATATTAACTTTTTTTACCCACTTTGTCTTAAAGGCAGGCTGCATATGCTGTCATTGGGTTAAAGGCAGGGTTGCACACTGGACAACCAGTCACACTCACCACTACAGCCAATTTAGGGTCCCCATTCAGCCTTACATGCACGTCTTTGGTAGGTGGGAACAGGAGTACCCAGAGAGAACCCACACACGGATTCAGAAAACACACAGGAAGGCCCAACCAGATTCAAACCAGGAACCTTCTTCTTTTTGCCACCCATTACTAAAAACAGTATTTTCATTTTCTGATTAACTTTTCTCATTTTTCATCCAAGGAGGTTCATGAGGACATGGTGTTAAAGGTACGCTCAGATTATAAACTCTTCTCCAAGATGAAGTTGGAGCTCAGTGGTCTCCATTTTGACAGGGTAATATTGTAAGACATGAACATCTAAATCACCTCACACATGTTCAAAAAAGGGCAATAAAAACTTTGTAGGTAAAGATTTAAATGCAAAGGAAGAAATTAATATACACCAGTATAAAAGGCAACAAAAATGAAAATAAATGAAAAGGCCTGCAAAGGGCTCCATCCTCCTGCCAAAAGTCACACATCTAGCTGACACCCTGAATATTAGTCACTGGACAATTAATAGCCCTGTTTCCTGTGCAAGTGCAAAGGAGATTGAGTTGGTAACATAATAGTCCGGCATCAAAGTACAAAAATATATTCTCATCAAACACTTTGAAGTGTAAGTGTCACTGGTTCGTTTCCCAGAATCAGGGTTGAGTCCCTGCAGAGCAGTCTAAACAGCCATGAAACAGGCGGCTCAGTGCTGTTCAGTACCTGATGTTCAGACACAAACAGTGACCGATGAGGCTGCATGTTGGACAGTTCCTAATCTGTTATGAAACCAGGCCGTGAATGATTCAATAATGAAACAGCCTGTGTGATTATTGGTTCATTTCCATTTATCTGGAATCATTTGGTTGACATGTGGGTGGTCGGCCGCTTCGCTCAGAGGTTTTATTAATGTAACCTTGCTTGAGATGTGACCTGAGGTTGAGTAGCAGTGTGTGTGTGTGTTCATACCTTCTCAGCCAAAGCCTCCTCCAGTGTTCCCAGCGCAGTGTCTGTGTTTGAGGTGTCTGTCTGCAGAGACTTCACTCTGTCTTTCAGACCACTCAGCTGTTTTTCTTTATCCCTCAGCTGATCCAGGAGGTTCTCAATCTGCAGACAAAATGAGAAAATTGTTTTTGATTTATAATCCATACCATGTTTGGCAACTTGTTAGCAGTTCAATGGCAGCCCAGACACAGTTCCCCCCCTTTGAAACACTGTATATGCTGATAGCAATAAATTTAAATATTCAATTATACAAATCTGTTGGCCTGTTACAGAAAAAAGAAGGTTGATCAGTTTTATGTGACACATAATACTAAGTATATGAGCAGCACTGTAAAATGCTACATATATTTGAAGCATTCGTTTAAACTGTATTTATTATTAGTTGGTACATGTCTGAAAAGATTTCAAGCTATATTTAAAAGCTGATGGCTAAATAAGAGCCATTCAGTAATTATAATTTTCATATTGCTACCATCACCCCTTCCTCCAAGTACACTCTCCCTTTCTTTCCTCCCACGTCCTCACAGTGATTCGGTAACAGATTCATTTTCAGAAATAACTGAAGAACGCTGTGACTCTGTGTATAATTCTGGCCTAAGCTGAGTGTCTGTGTGTGTGTCTTTGTGTGTGTGTTTATCTTTGTGAGGATCAACTGGAGTCCTTGAGAGAGCGTATTTTTGGGAAAGTGAGGACACTTGAATCTTTGAATCCTTGATTTTGGTCACTTCAGCACAAACCTTCAGGGACTGTTTGATGCTTCAAGTTGTGGGGTTAATGTTAGATTTAACATTAGAGTAAGGGAATGCAATACAGTGAATGAGGTCGCTCATGAAGATACAGTATATGTGAAAGAGATAAAGAGAGGGAGAGATCACAAAGTTATAAGAGTTATGTCAAATATGTGGTCTTCATTAAAAAATGGATGGAACAAATGTTTGAACTGAAAAAAAACAACACAATCAGATTAAAAAAAAAGAATGGAAAAAAAAATATTGAAAGTGTGCGTAACATCGTATTCTGAGTGAACCTGGGTGGTAAAATTGCTAAATTTCAGCCCTCCCTTTCTTTGTGTTTGTCTATTCTTCTCCTGCCAGAGAGAGGATAGGAAATCTACTGATTGACAACCTCTCACAAAAAAACACAAAGTCCAGATTGGTATGCGACCTTTGACTCCACTGCAGGTGATACACACACACTTACAGTACCGCAGAGATTGTGAGAGTGGGTTTTTTCATACAGTAAAACATTTCCAGCACCTCATTAATCAACAGTTGACCTGACAGCTTGACTGACACATCCTTCTCCTCCTTCTTTCATTCTCTCTCTCTCTTACACACACACACACTTGACAGTGAGAGGCGTTGAGGCTCTTTGATCCTGTCAGCATTTCCTGAAACAGCTGAATGGCTGACATACACAGACACTCACACACATACAGTATACACATAAAATACACATATAAATGAAGGGGATGGCAGAAAAACATATGTATACCTTTATCATTCATCTTATGCTATGATATTGCATTTTTGAATATAATAGTTGTATTGAAAAGGCAAAATTAGGAAACCAAGTGGAGATTTGATAAGGGAGGAGTCAGCAGCATCTGTCTCCCTCTCAGACACTGGACTGTATTCTATTTGAAGACGGCAGAGGTCATCATTTATTAAACAAATGGAACTCATTAGTATGCATCTGATTTTAAACACACTCTGTCTCTCTCCTCCCCCTCCCTGTCTTGCTTTAAGTCTGTCTGCTTGATTGTCTGTATCAATTAACAGCATACAGTTTCCCCCATTTCTACAGTGCTTTCTACAACTGGTGAATTATTGTAGTTAAAAAAAAAATCACACAAAAGGGCTTAGATCATCCACTCTTGCATTCTAAAACACTACAGTGGGTGTGTTTTATTCTCTGTGTCTCTTTACAAAAGCTCTTTCACCCACATATCTGACAAGTGTGTCAGGATGACAGTGACGTACGTGTGTGTGTGTGTGTGTGTGTGTGTGTGTGTGTGTGTGCACCAGAGAGCAATACAAGGGGTCATTCTGGCCTATCTATCTAACTGACAGCATCACCACAGAGACGCTCATGCACAAGAATACATGTTGGTCTACATGTTATAGTGTGTACCCACACTGTCTGTGCAGTCATGTGACCTCCTGCTTACCTGTCTGACACGTGTGGCAGTGTGCTTAGAAACCCTGACAATCAACAGAATATTTTGATAAAGTTTCCCCCACAATTTTCTCTCAACTAATAATGATCTATCTCTCTATCTATCTATCTATCTATCTATCTATGACTCCGGTTCTAATCTACACAGTCTCACAGCACCATCTAGTGGTCATGGTAGTACATGCATTTAATTGTCTAAATTCTTTACAACAATTTTGTGTAAGTAAAAACTCATTTAGACCGTATAGCATAAACACACATAGGAGGAGAAAACTCCTTTAACTCTCTAGTCTTTGTGCATGTATGTTAACAGGGAAACCTCAACATTCTTCTCACCTTCTTTTGCAGAACAGTAACTTTGCGTTCCTTGACATCCAGCATGTCTTTGAGGTCAGTGATCTCTCCCTGCTGAGTACTTTTCTCCTCCGTCACCTCTGATATCTGCTGACTCTTTTTAGATAGCAGAGACTCCTTCTCCTCCAGACGGAGGCGCAAAGCATCCACCTGTGCACAAACACACAAAACATTAGCTACACACCCAAAAAATACATCACTGATGCCATGCAGCCATAAAAGGTTTGCAGTTTAACCTCAGTCTGAAGTATGGCAGCTCTCTGTTCCTTGGCAGTGAGTGACTCCTTGAGAACATCAACATGTTGTTTGCTGTCAGAAAACTGATTGTTAAGAGTTTCCAGTTTGGTCCTGAGAGCCAGCAGCTCGCTGTCCTTACGACCCAGATCCTGCTTCGCCTGGTCCATCTAATGGGGCACACAAGCACAACACAAAGAGGGAAAGAAGAAAGACCCAGTCAGAGTGTACACTGGAGAGGATAACATGCTTCCTAATGTCAGGACTGAATAATGTACTGAAATCCACTACAAGCTCTACAAGGGCGGAACTTGCTCTAGGGTGCATGTTAAGCTGTAAAAGAGGAAATATGTGTAGGAATAAGCAGTACAGACAGCTGACTGTGTACTGCTTTATTTCTACAACTTTATTCAGCGAGGAATTAACATTTATTGAGCATTAAATATGTATTTATTACAGTTTTCATTGACTTCTGCACTAACAAGCAGAGCCAGCTGCTGTTGGACCACACAGTGGTGCTCACTGCCTTGCTCAAGGGCACATACTGGCACAGACTACTTCAAGGCAAAGTTAGTATTATTGTTGATTTTTGACCAAAACAGATGTGTCTGTATTAACAATATATATGTATATGACACAAAAATATAATGTAGCCCATAAAATAAATAAAAAATGAAAATAGTGAAATTATGCAGTTTGTCCAGCAGAGCGCACTCTAATTTCATATTTACAATGTATTGGCTCATATTCAGCTCTGTCTGTAGTGGTACATGTACCCCTCACAGCTGAGCAAACAGTGTCTTTACCGTAAGTAGAGCTGAGCACTGCCAAGGTACTTGGGCTTACCACACCAGCTTGATATGTTAACAAGGTGGCTATTTAGCTTTATGTATGTATGGTATATAGCGCATATATAACTGGTCCATACAATCAATTTTAGAATTTGTTATATTCTGGGAATTTTAAACATTATAATGACAAAAAAATGTCTGTACTGAATGTTGTATGTTGCAGTATAAATGATCGTCTGCAAGCTCTACTGCTTACAAATAAACAGTGTTTGATGAAATATATAAGGGGAAAAAAGCTTTGTTTTTCAATTTCTCTCCTGAAAAGAAAACATTAGACACTCATACAAGTCAGAATAGTTATTAAACTCAATTCTTCTCAGCTATATTTGTTCTAAAGGGTCAGGGTCCACCCTTTCAGGTACCTAAGGATTATCACAATATTTTTTAAAATATCTAAATAAAAATAGGAGGTAATGATGTGAGTGCGAGAGCATTGTTACATTGTATTAACGTGACACATAGAAAGAATGGACCCAAACCAATTCATGCAGTAAAGAGAAACAGGTTAGTGATACACACAGTAACACAGCACAGCCAGAAGCTCTGTTAATACATGTAACTGTATGATTCAGACTGCTAGAAACAACTGTACACTGTAAAAAATATACTGTATACTGTATAAGTAAAAACTCAGAATGTGAAGTTATTTTAGTCACTTTGTGAGAAAAAAATACCGTTCCTTAAGTAAACATTGTCCATGTTGTTCTACAAATGTCAGAAAAACAGGTTGTTGTGTGGACTGCAGACATCAGTGTTACAGTAACTTCCTGCAGTCTGAACACAGTCATATTTTTGGGATTCTAGTGGATATCTACACAAGCCAGTCAAAAGGAGGGCAGGAAGGAAAGAAAGAAAAAGGAAAGAAAGAATGAAGGAGCAGACACAGAGGTGTGTCTCTTACTGCAGACACCTCCTGCTGAAGCTGATTGACTCGCTGCCTTAGCTCCTCCTTCTCTGACTGGCTCTGAGTTAGCTCTTCCTTCAGCTGCTCAACCTGGCAGGAGAGGAGGGCGTCACCATGGTAGCAGTATGGCTCCTCATTTCCATCACATGCGTCTCTTTCTTGCATCTTTATCTCTTTATCTCGACAGAGATGCAAGGAAGAGAAGCAAGAGTGCCTACCAACAGCATGTCAAAAATTCAACATTTTTACAAACAAACATGGAGCTGAGTAAGAATAACAGTAACAATAAGCAAAAACAGGTTGTTATTATTATTAGTAAAAAGCAACAGAATTCTGTTTCAGCACCACAAACAATAAAAATGCTTGAACAGAATTCTATACAAAAAACCTGAATTTCATATGATACACCACTACTGACTGGACCAGATATAACAGTTGCTCTGTGCTCCTCTGAGAGCCTTCCCTCACTTCCTTTACTCATCAACAAATTTTAAAGACAGAATGAGTCTGTTCCTCAATTAATTTCAGGGTAATAAGTAAGAGGTGTGTGAGGAAGAGAAGCAACCTAAGCACACCATGGCCACAGTCGCTGAAAACCCATGGAATCCCAGGCACAAAATGCTGCAATATAATGCATATAAAGAAAAACCAAGACATTTTACAGCAAGTGAAATGTGTGAACAAGTCCGTTGCCGTATGCTGAATGTACTGTAAGGATACACTTTAACAACAGAACTTAAGGAGTTTTTGAATCAGAGGTGAAATGCTGTCAAAAAAAAGTAAGTCCAGCTGCCTCACTTTAAAACAGATGCAGTGATGAAAATGAAAAAGCACTACTTCCTTCTGGAATGTACGACATACAGATACCAAAAACAAACACATTTCATCTCAGACAAGCAAAACTGCTGGATTTCCTGTACTGTCTCCACTCATGACAGAAGTACTGTGTTTGCGGTTTTAATGAGTCCCACCAACACTATTTTGTTCCTGGGAGTGGAGCTGTTTCCCTCAAGGTTAAATGTAAAAAAAAAAAGTTAGAAAAAAAAATCCAGCTATTTAAAATACAAAGAATGAAACAGGTGAGAGACGCATTCACAACTCAAACAGATGGTACTGAGGCAAAAAACTCATTGTTCTGCTCTCCAGGACGTTCAATTAGAACTAAATGTATGCTTTTTATCTAAGCCAGGAATATAGTGTGAAACATCTGTGTAGCTGTCCACTATAGGTGTGTATGTTAGTGTGTCTGTGCATGTCCCTCACCTTGTTCTTCATGAACTTGGAGTGGGATCTGTAGACCTCCATCTGTTTGATCTCCTCCTCCCTTTCTTCACTGCTCAAAGCGCCGTTGGACTTGAGCATCATAACCTCCTCCTCCAGCTCTCTCATGCCACGTTCCAGAGAGCTGATTTTAGCGTCCTGCCAGAACACAAACACACGCATGTTCAGAGACGAGAGCTGCCATGATTCTAATGAAAAATAAAATATAGTGCTTTGATATTTCAGAATGATGTGCAGGGCTGCGAATTCTATCAAAAAAGGTCGACATCAACCAGACTGAGGAATATTATTGAGGACTTGAGCTAATATTAATATTATAATACTTGAAAACATGTGTTTACCTTCATTTCGATGACTGTCTGCAGGGCCTTGGTCTTTGTTGATTCTGGAGCTGCTTCGTATCTCCTGTGCAGCTCCTGAGGGACACACACACCACGATGGTCAGCAGAGGACAAAGAGGAAGACACACAGTGATGGTGAGAGGGAGGAGAGGGTCGGCCAGGAGAAGAGACAAAAGCAGCTGCTGGATAGGGGTGAAGGGAGGGCTGGATGGCGGGTGTGGGTCGCGGGGCAGGAGCGGGGAAAGATGGTGAGTGCTGGAGGGAAGGATGGACAGAAGCGACAACGAAAGACGGGAAGTGGGGAGGACAGGAGGATGGTGGGACAACAGGATGGATGAAGTGGCGCTGGGGGGGAGAAGAAGGCATGGGGAAGGAAGGAGATGAACGGAACTGAGGGTGGCGTGATGGAGAGAAAGGAGGAGAGGGCTGGTAAGGGGGAGACACATGGTACGAAGGTGGGATAGGGATAGCGGGAGACACAGGAAAAGAGGGAGAGATGGGGATGGAGGGAGATGCGGGCAGGAGATGTTTCCCTCTAGCAGAAGCGCAGGCTTTTAGCCTCCGTGGGTCGATCCGATCATCCCACATTGTATGAGCTTTGAGAAATGACACTAACTAATCTGACACCGTTTAAGCCTTCAATGCGAACAAGTAATCGAACCTGACAGCTTAAAAAAATAAATACATTTAAAAAATCAGTTCAAATAAACAAATCCAATCTCGTGTGATATTTAAAAATCATACTTAAAACATCTAAAACATCTTTTTTAAACTACAAAGAAAAAAGCAACACAATCCTATCTGTCTCACAGTTGTTACCACATTACAACTCCCTAGTCAAATGAGGTAAGAGCCAAAGGGGAGAGAAAGAAGAGGGAGGAAGATGTAAAGGCACAAAAAGAAGAGGACAGGATGGGGAGAAAGAGTATGAGAGAGGGAGGCAGGGAGTGAATGAAAGCAGAGGGGAGGACACAGCCGTGTATGCATCACTGCTTTTCTTTGGAGCAAACACACTTAGGGTCTAACAAAGATGGCTAATGCATGGGTAGCATAAAAACTCACATTTGTGAGAGGGGTGCCATTGCTAGAGGCGCTGGAAGGAATGCTATGAATACCCACACAAACACACACACGCTCAGATCAAATCATTTCATGTTGAAATGGTACAAGCAAACGCACACTTATCCAAAGTAAATGTACTTAGTTGCATTTTAGATTTTCTTTAGATTTAAGCCAGTTTTATTAACTGCCCACCAGGCTCATTCCCGTGAGGGGTGTTGTTAAATGATTTCAATGTTGCTTGCAGAAAGCTGCAAAGAATTCTTTAATTAGTGAAGTTACCAATGTTTCAAAAAAGAAGTGTCATCAGCAGCGAAGCAGGACGTTAGTGAGACAGAAGTTCAGCTACGTTACATAGCACTACAATTGAAGCCATCTTTCAGATGTTACATAATCATCCTCCAGAGAAGCTTTCTGCTTTGTGTTTCACATTGTAGAAAAACTCTGTCCAGCACACTGATGCAATATGAGGAAAGATGGGCAATAATCATTTGCAGAAACTGTACTTCCTAACTTTGTTTTAAACCCAAAAAAAACATTTTTGGTGGCCCTTTTCAAGTCATTTATTGTCTGTGATACATTATTTTCCATTCCAGTTGTACAGATACACTCTATTTGTGTAACTGTACTAAAGTACCACTTCTTGTACTTTTGTGTCATAACATTATTTATTCTGTGAAATAATTCTGAAATTATTTTCTTTACTGTAACTGTAAACTGCAAAGTGAAAATTGTATTCTGTTGTGTAAAATTTCCACCACGTTGTAAATTATTGCTTCCGAGATAATACCTGAGAGAGATTTATTAAAGTGCATCTAAAAAAGACATTTTATCTATAGTGTGCCCATCCTTTTTAGAGCCATGATTTGTTGGGCATTAACAGAATACTACCACTAGGGGGAGATGTTGTATAAAACACCAACACCTTCATGGAGGGAAAGTTGCAACTACTGAAATACATGTTAGAAAAGTGTGCAGAAAGCAGGTAAGCGTATAAATTATAAATTTATTTACATGCATAGATGCCTTTGTGTTGTTTAAAGCTACTGTAAGAGCCAAGGGCCTTCCCTGGATATGACACACTGATTTGTACACATTCACATCTGGCTTTACACAAGCAAGACACACCCCTGCACACATGGGAGTGCTTGACTGCACATTGCATGTTCTTTGCCTACCACTCTCACACGCTCTCACACACATACCTCTCTGAGTTGTAGCATCTCCTTGTCTTTTTGCTCCAGCAGACCCTCCAGTTGGTGGATGGTCATCTCAGCATCAGCCAGGCGCCTTGTTCGTTCATGGTCCTCCTCCGTTGCCCGTGACGAGAGGCCTTTACTCTGCAGCATCTCCAGCAACTTCTTTATTGACTCATCCCTGTTAGACAAGAACACACACAGTTAGTACCATACAGAGATCACCACAGTTTATAAATGACACACTTTTTTACCTGGCAGTTAGTGTGTGTTTCTGAGTGTCTATCCTCAGCTCCATTTCCTCGACAGTCTTTCTCAGAAGGAAGAGTTCTTTGACCTGCCGCTCGTACTCGCCATGGAGACGCAGAAAGTTCTCCTCTGTCATTTCTTGAGGGGGGATAGACTGATTTCCAAGGCGACCGGACTCTGAGTAGTCAGACTGAAAGAGCTGGTTGAGATCACGCTGGATTCTGAGCTCATCTTGTAAAGCCTGGATGGTGCACTGAAGGTGCTGGGGGAGAGAAGTAGAGAGATATTTTGTAACTTTTATTCACTTTTTTATGACCTTTTTTGTACTAGAACCTACCTGAGATTTTGGAGTGTCTAGACCTATGGTCCACACAAAGGCTAACCAATGCAGAACACAGAGCAAAATGATCACTGAATACATAAAGCAGTGGGCTAGTTTTGTAGGACTACCGGGGACGTATACTTTATGAGGTATTCACCCCTCATATATTTCTCTGGTGGTCCTGTTCTGTCTGTCAGTTTACCTCACCCTGTAGAGCATGTATTATGCTCGTCCTGCTGATACTGCAAGTCTGATTAGGACCTCAACCTAAAAAGGATGATTAATTCAATAATTGCTGCTGCTGACCACACCCCTTTCTGATGTGTACTTTTCCTTTGTTGGTTACTGTGAAAAGCAGCAGATGAACCAATATGACAGGTGAAAAAGAAATGTAGATCAGTGCCTTTTACTTAGCATTGACCATTGACCAAAGTGTGTAGATGTGTAGAAATGTGTAGAACATTAAATTTGAATCTTAATATCAACACCCAAAGCGGCTTGAGCTAGATAACGTAAGCAATGTGTGAGTGACTGACTCACTGAGGCAGCATATGTGTCTGTCATCTCTGTAGATGAGTTCTAAAAGTGTGCTGGAGATAAGAATAACAACCATCGTAGCTGAGGACAACATAATATGACGAGCTCTGAGTCAGACAAAAAAAGAGTATATGTGTGTGTGCGTGTGTGTGATGTCACAATGATGTCCCCAGGCCTTTTTTAAATGCGTCACACAAAACCTGAATTGTGGCCAGGTCATCACCATACGAGCTATGGAGTATTTCCAGAGATAAAAATAAAACAGGTAGCAAAGTGCTGAGAGAGAATCGCATGAAGGAGAGCAGAAGTAAACAGGAGATGCAAAAAAAGTGAAAAAGATAATAGCAAAGTGAAAGCTGAGAGGTTATAAAAGGCAGAGATCCTATCACTCCCCTGCAGCTATCATTAATCAACACTGGCAAGGAGGCATGAGATTAAAGCAACAAGAAAAGAGACTGGTTGAGTGGGGAGGCAAAGAAAAACATTCTTAGATATGAAGGAAGAGAAAAGAGATGGTAAAAGGAAAAGATCACAAACATACTGTACACTCACATAAACAGAAGAAAATGAATAAAGGGTAATTAGATAATATTGTAACAACTGTCTTCACTCAGCTTTATGCTGTCTGACAGCCACAACTCTTTTCTCTTTTATTCTTGCCGTGTTTAAACATTTCTGTTGGCCCGAATAAACATTCTTTAATATATCACCATGTGTGTGGTTTGGTTGGCTGCCTCACAGCTCACACGTGGACTGACAGCTGACATTGACATTTCTAGGACTTCCCTGAAGACAGAGCGACAGAGAGAAAACATCCCTTTTCTCACTTAGATGTTTTTCCTCCGTTTTATTCTTCCTGCCAACGATGACTCCTCTGTCAGACGTCTAAACACTGACCCACCCTGGAAATAAACCTCAAACTATGGTAACCAGCTGATAAGTTTCTCAATAGACAACTAACTGGAATTCCAAATTTTTGTAAACTTGTATTATTGCACATAGAAAGTTGGAAATCAGAGTGATACTTGTGAGTGTATGTGGAAAGTGAGCAACTATGTATGAAATTATGCTAAAGGCATGCAGCCACAGCTGCACAGTTTCATTCTAACAATTATCCAAATGTTATAAACTGTTAGTTGCCTTTATGTAAACAAAATAAGGACAAATTCATGCAATACTGCAGCTTCCTCCCTCCTCATTGGAGGCAGTAAAGGTTAGCAGCTAATGAGCCTGATGAGAATCCATCAATTCCTGAAAGTCCACCACCCAGCTGGCCAAGTGTGGTAGACCTCTAAAAGGCAGAGCATCCATATTGAGGAGCTGCGGCTCTGAGGAATGGTGATGTGGTGGTGAGCAATGCCATGGTGATGTGCGCCTTGTAAGCCTCACTGTTCTGACAAATTAATATTGTATCCTGAATATTATATGTCATGAAGTATAAAAGAGAACTGTCTTTCTCAATTTTGTTAAATACACTAATTCTATGTTTGCCCTAACAAATGTATCATTTAAAAGAAATCTATGGATTACTGATAAATCTCTGGTTAAAGTCAGTGTTATGTACCATATATAAGTACAGATGTGTATAAAAAGCACTACGGTTAGGAGAATCACACATGAATTTGCACTGTGCTCATTACAGTTATATATTGTATTGTTATACTATACGCACTCAGAGACATTCACACGAAACATACACAAGTATATCAGAGTTACAGAAATGAACACACGCCTCAATAATCATGCTCACACAGATACAAATCAATGTGCTTCTGCAGGAAGTCAAGCAAATACAGTATGAACACTCAAACACACACATTCACACACACTCATGCAGGCATGACTTCAAAAGGTTACATATCAAGAATTCAGAATCAGAGTGCACATAAACCCACATACATACACAGCTGGAATGTATTGCTGAGAAATGCCAGACCACGAGAGAGGAAGAAGGGAGGGAAATATCATAGGAAGCGAGGAGAAAATAACACAAACAGAGCGGCGATAAGGAGGACGGAGTGCGAAAAGAAGAGAGAAAACAGTGAGTTAATTGTGTTTGGCAGAAAGAGAGAAAGAGGTAAGAGGGGAGAGAAAGAGAGAGAGCGAGAGATGGAGGCCGGGACCAAATACAAGACTTGTTATTCTTCTCAGTTTCTGCTGAGTCGCCTTTGACAGCATCACCTTTGACCCTGTCAGATACTTCCTGCTTCCACAGGGAACTAAGAGGAGGGTGTCAACACTCCACAAACACACACATACATGTACAGTATACTACAAACAAACAAAGTCATGCATGTAAAAAATACATATTATATAATTGCAAAGAGGAGAAACACATCAGCATTATATATAATACTGAACTTGTGTGCAAAACACAGAAACACACACACGTTCACACAAACACATGGGATGGCAGTGAAAGGGAATAACAAAGTTGTGTGCCTTCATCTCTCAAAATTTGAAGATGTCTGTAATGATTAATATGAATTTTTAAGAATATTATGATTAATATGATTTGGAGTTTATGTTCAAATGCACCATGCGCTGACAGATAGCATGTTAACATCGGAATACAGGCAATGCACTGACACTATTTGGCCACTTGGATGAAGCTTTTCCTAGATGTCATTCAGTTTGAAAACTAGGCTGATGCCTAAGGAAGAACGTGGGCAGCTTTAATATTTGTGCTGCAAATCATACTGTCACTGAAATATTCACCAAATTCAGTATGTTATTGGACCCAAAAGGAAAGGATTAAAACAGGCTTGTAACAAAAATATTTTGCAAATGTTTACTTTAGAACAAGACACTGCTGATATGTTACTGTGCCATTGGATGCTGGAATTTATTTATGGCCTGAGAACATGAAGTCATGGCATAATCCAACAACACAGCACAACAAAAGAAACAACAAAGTATAAAACCTTGTAACCTAAGTAGCACAATATCTATTCATAGTTAGAGCAGAAGAGAGGAGAGCAGAAAATCCGCTGTGAATATAGTGACAATTTTTCCATCCGCTCGTCATCCCTCCCTCTGGCCACTGCTCATCTGTCGTTCAATATTAACCATCTCTTCGTTATTACTCCTCCGTCTCATCCCTCGCTTATTCTGCGCACGCTGGGTGAGTCATGCTTCCCCCCGTTTCATAAACAGACACACACTGTGACAGAAAACAGCACACACACACATTGAGATGGACACAAACACATGCATGATAATGCCCACACGCAGAGATACACACACATGCAGCAGACAGCATAATGTTGGAGGCAGTGGTCACACTGTGTGTGTGTGTGTGTGATGACCGTGAGCAGTTTGAAAGCATCGCCCACTCAGGCATTAGACAACAGGCAGATTAACACACTCTTTCTTTTCTTCCTCTGAGGATAAAGGTGGAGGATGAAGAACATGATGAAGAAGAGAAGAGAAGAGAAGAGAAGAGAAGAGAAGAGAAGAGAAGAGAAGAGAAGAGAAGAGAAGAGAAGAGAAGAGAAGAGAAGAGAAGAGAAGAGAAGAGAAGAGCGGAGCTGTCATGTTTATTTACCATAAACACATTGCAGATGGCATGTTCCTCCAGACAGATAAGCAGAAATACAGACAGATACATTTTAGAAGCAGCTAGGTAAAAAAAAAGCAGCAGAAGAAAAGGGGGAGTGACCATACTGTAACTCTGTTCATTCCCCGACAACTCTTCCCAAACTCACTCCTTATAAGGAAAGACATGGCTACCGCAGAGAGGGAGAGAAAGAGAAAGTGGATGGACTGAGAGGGAAAACTCACAAAATCACAGCCTTGCAGGAAAGGAGAGAAAATCGAGACTTTTCGCCTGTTTCTTTCCACTGTAAAATGAACGCTGTGTCTTTGTAAAACCAGAGGGAAAGAAATTTCACTGCCTCTCTGCATTAAAGTTAAAGTTTTATAAGACTCCCGAGTGTGAAGGTCTCCTCCCTCATCCTCCTCTTTTCAGTTAAGTTCTCTGCATGTACTGTATGTCCTCCTTGCTCTCCCTCTCTCCTCTGTCCATCTGCTTTCCTCCCCCCTGCCGTCGCTCCCTGTATTTACCTTGTTCCCTCTTTCTCTCCATCCCGACTAAGTAAACACACAGGTCTGAGGACCATCTGTTACTGATGAGCATTCATGTGTAAAAAACACACACAAAACGCTCTCATCACATCAGACACGCACGCACACACTTGAATGCAAGGGTAATAGTTGCAGTAAATAAATAGTCTTTGGGTGATTTCTATCTTTTTGAACGCAGAGTGCCATTATAATGATTGCATTATATGATCATAAACACACTGCAAGGAGGAATAACGAGTCATGCATTTACAAGCAGAAGATGGAAAGGCTGCAGGCAACAGAAGGAGCAAGACGAAGGAGACAGAGACACACAGAGACATGAGGGTCCCCGCATAAAAATGAATTCATTAAAACTTTGCTGAGCCTGCGTGCTGTTGTCTTCAGGACCGCCTCACATTGTACTCACAGAATCATGCAAACACTGTAGAGTGATTATACAACAGCAGCTGAGGAGTGAAACTGAGGAATCTTTGCAGAATCCCTCCCTGTGCATATGCAAGTTCAGCTTTTTCCTCTTTGACTCTCTTTCCATAAATCCTTCCCCTCCCCTTCTTCTCCCTCATACAAGAGATCTAAGGTTGACTTTGTTACAAACCCAGCAGTGAAACTGAACAAACTTGAGTTCAGTACAGTTCAGATCAAATGTGAAAGCTGTCTCAGAATACTATCAATTTGTTTCTGCATGCTCAGCTGTATTGGTTAAAACTTTGGTACATGGCTAATAGAAACCAAACTTAAAAATACATGACCAGACGAATACTAACTCCATACAGAAAGGCCCCACCAAGATTCAAACCAGGAAAATTCTTTCTATGAGGCAACAGTGCAAACCACTGCACCACCTAGCTACAACACCAGCCATTTCAAACAAAGACTGCTGCCATTTTCATTTCCATCACTCCTCCTTTGTATGTATCTCGTGTCTCTCATGAGCTCCGGTGATTTTGTACATAATGTAGACTGTGATGAGTCTACATTATGACTCTATAAGCTAGAGCAGAAATCTAAATATTGGCTATTGGTGGTGATTTTTAACAGGAGTACGCAAATGGCTAGAAGGGATTATCATTGCTCAGCAATGTCGTCAACCTGTGCGCTGAGTCTGCAAGCAGTTCAGGGGTCAAAAAACAGGCTACTGTAGTCTGACTCCAACATTAGTCAGTCTATTTCTATTATCTTTTCATCCATCAGTCTTCACGGTTCTTCGCATTTCAGCTGCTTCTTCAGCTCTATGCCATCCATTCATCTGTCCTTTTTTCCTCCATCCTCTTGGCATGGCACTTGTCTCCTGCTTTCCAGTTTGATCTATCCTCCCAATTCCCTCCCTCTTCCTCTCTACATTTTATACATCTTTACATCTCCATCCATCTTCTTGATCCATTCTTCTCCCTTTTACAGGTCTACTGTATGGCAGGGTACAGACTGCAAAGCACAGCAGTATTGGCAGCCAGCTGGCACAGAATCTCTTGTGGGAAATATTTTTTTCTTTTACAGTTAATGGAAATCTAACACAGGAAACAATTGGCAATTCCTATTGGATTTTAACTAATCTGAGCTCATGAGGACGAACTTGGTGCCAGCTTGGAGTAATGAAATTAGAACTGCAAGATGGTCGACTTAAATCAAGGTGTAATAACATTAAGTGCTGAAGTCTTTATGCAGACAGCACAGTAGCTGGTCCAAAATGCCTTTACTGTATCCTTTAGTCTGAACTTTCAGCTTTACATGTGAACAAGGCCCTATAAAGCAAATATTTGTGACTGTGAGAAGATTTAAACATTTCCACTGCAGCAAGGAAACACATCCAAGCTCTGGTGGCACCATCCTTTTACACATTAACCGGAAGGCCTGATTTGCTGCCATGTTCACAGAGTGGAAAATATACTCAAGTGCCAGCCTGTGTTTCTCTCTCGCTCTCTCCAAGTTTCCTGCTCTGAGCAAAAGAGAAAAATAAAGACAGCAGAAGAAAGAAGAGAGGAAAGACGATCTCTCTTTCTCTGTTTCATCTCTCTCACTGATCTCATCTGATCCTCCACCTGAGGGCAAAGTACCACCCAGGTGTAACAGGCACTGTGTTCACTTGCCTGTTTGGAAGTCACACATACACAGACACACACTTTGCTGCTAAAACAAAACAGAACCTCTCAGCTGACACTAGACCAATAATTCTGGCATTCTAATAAAATCGAAGAACAAGCAGCATCACTCAGATTCATGTGTAATGATGGAGGAAAAAATGTTCTCTCCCCTTCTGTGGCAGAGACTCACACACACACCTCTACTTCCCACTCAACTATTAAGCTAAATAATTGAGGAGAAAGAAAACAGTGCAGCAGTAAAAGTACAACAGCCACTGGCAGCTACACATTTTCACAGACACACACACAAGTCATGACATTGTACCACCGTACCAAGTGCGTTCTATTTCCATAAACCACATATCGACAGTTGCATGTGAACAAAAACTGACAATAAGAGAGTGTTTATATCACATACACACTAACAGACATATAAATACACAACTTTAGGCAACTGTGCAATTTGCACCTCCACACACACACGCTTTTGTGTATACAAAAGTCCAACTGTCCTTACGCACACATAAGCCTGCCAACAAGGACACAATTCCCTCCTGGTGCTTCTCACAGGCGCACACACACACACATAGACACACACACACACACAGACACACACACAGACACACACACACACAAAGTAAAAGATGCGCACTTCCGAATGAATGTCCAAACACACACAAACACACCTTCACAAACAGTCTGCACACCTGACAAGTGTATGCTAACAAAAGAAATCAGGCACTCCCATTTCACACAATCCCTCTCTTTTTTTACACACAGATTCAGACACACGCTGGTTCTGACGTCACATGGCTCGCCTGGAGTACACTACATGATAGATTGCATCTAGCAGCTCCAGAAACGGACAGACAGAGTGGTTATTGTTCAGCTGGTATGATTCAGTGTCAGGACAAACCATGTACAGCTGAGACCAACAAGCATGCACTCAGAGAGCAAAAACTGTATGGAAAAACTTTGTTTTAAAACTTATTGTGATTGTTTAAGACAAAAATGATTTAAATTCTTAGTTGAGTAATTACAACCATGATTGTTTACTCCTACTTTCCCTCTGGTTGTGTGAACAAAAAAAAAGATTTTGTGTTTGTGCGTGAAAGACAAATTACCAAAGAGCTGGAAAGGATGAGAAAAAAGAGAAGAAAGTGAAGCTTTCCTTAGCATTCCAGACATTCCTTCATCTTTTCCTTTTTTCTGTGCTTCTCCTTTTTTCAGCATGAGACATTGTACTTACCTGCTGTGATCAAAGAAGTGGAACAAATCAGGTGAACACATTCACGCAAACTCTCACACGAATGACAGAAACTAAAGCCCAGCAGTGTACTAAAGGTGACCGACAACACTGACTAGAGTGGACATCTGTATACCATCATCAATAGATTTGTTAGGATGGCCTGTGTTCATTCTGTTAAAAAGAGTTCAGTGGCAAATCTGCTGCACAGGCCCAGCTGGAGAGAGAAGAGAGCAGGGGGGCTGAGTGGGAGTGAAAGGAAAAGACAGTAAAACAGAGACAAGGGACAAAGAGATGATGGAGAGTGTGATGAGAGAAATGAGGAGAAGCTGTGGTAAGAGAAAATTGCTGGAAGTGGGAAAGTGAAAAGAGGCAAAACAATGGAGAGCAAATGGCAGCAGAGGGAGAGACTATTCCTCCCATCTATTATGACTAAGAACCTGCAGATTTCCTATTTTCTCTGCTAAATTATTTGTTTTTAGCAGAATGTGACAATGTAAATTCTCTAAAAACATACAAAACCCTCAGAGCATGAAAACATTCCAGCATCAAGAAAACCAAATGCAACGGTCAGGTGTATAATACTTACACTAGTGCAGTTAAATTAATTCATCCATCCATTTTTTTACCCACTTTGTCCCGTACAGGATCACACAAGGGCTAGAGCCAATCCCAGCTGTCAATGGGTGAGAGGCAGGGTACACCCTGGACAGGTCATCACAGGACTAATATAGAGAGACCATTCACTCTCACGCCTATGGCCAATTTTAGAGTCCCCAATTAACATGCACATCATTGGTATTTGGAAGGAGAAAACTCACACAGACACAAAGAGAACCTGCAAACTTCACCCAGAAAGGCCCCTGCCAGATTTGAAGCTGTGAGCTGTGAGGTGACAGTGGTAACCACTGCACCGCCCCCAAACAATGTATAATGATACATTGTTTGGGGGCGGTGCAGTGGTTACCACTGTAACCACTGTAGTGTAATGACACTGGCTAAAAGAAGATATGAGTAAACTTGACTTCACAATTAATGCATATATGTGCCACAAATGGCAAATGTATTTCTTTATTTATACAATCTGGGGACAGACAAGTGGAAACCAGCATGGAGGCCAGAGACAGTCTAGCGTTCTGCCGATCTCTTACTTCAGGCAATGTTGAATGAACAACATGTGAGCACTAATTAGAGGAGACTGATGACGCTGATTTTACAGATTTAGGTCCATCAGAAAATTGCCAAAATTAGCATGTCATTCTTGGTGTATCCTTGGTGCAGCCTTATCAATATATATATATATATATATATTGATAATGATGGACTTAAGAGCTCCTGTATCATGGCACATATAGTGGCAACACTACTAAATTAACACACATGATTCATGATAACAGTCAAATACGATAACTAGATATTGAATCTACAAATATTGAAATGCCTGTTATTCTGGTTTTGAGTCTACAGTGACACACACACACTGAAATAACATGTGAGTCAGAGGAGTGTGGATACAAAAAAAGAGAAGCTGGCATTGGGGAGCTGAAAACAGTGGGCCAAGCATCAAGGAGGAGGTGAATAAGAGAGGAAGAGCGGAAGGAAAGAAGGAGGGTGGAGAAGATATAAGCATTCCTCAGCAGGGGCGTGAGCCAGCGTGCATGTGTCTGAACTCATGTATCCTAAAATTACTGAAAGGTAACTTCATTTGATTTTTAACACAGCGAAGGCACAGAGAGGTAGGGGCGAGGGAGAATGTAAGAGCTGACTTAGCATGTGATGACAGAAATAGAAGAAAGGGAGAATGACTAAGAGGAGAGGAAAAAATAGGAGCAAAGAGAAAACAAAAAGGCAGAGATGAAGAGAAAAAGAGGGAGATTGAAGAGAAGGAAAGTGACAGGAGAGCAGAAAAATGAGCATGCCTCGGGTTAATAGGGTGTGATTTGTCTGGAGGAAAGAAAAGGAGTGAAAGTGAAAGGATTTAAAAATGAGATTTTTCCCTGTATAAGTGAACAGAAAATGTTCTTACGTGTCATAGCATGCCTATTCACTCACTGTTACACAGACACTTTGCAGGGCTGGCAGCAGTCCAGCTACATGATAGATTAATAAACTCATCATCTGTTCCATTGCTCAACGAATCAGTTTTATGGATGCACATCTGTACATTCCCACACACATCAAACATGTGGAAAATCTTTTTTCCCACATTTTTTATAGAAACAGCATCAAAAATCACAACTGCAGTTATGAGAGCAGGTGTTAAAACCCAGAATGCAAATGTGATTTCCTTAGATCACAAAAATAAAGGCAGCAATCACTGCAGGCATTCTGCTCTGATTTTGTGATGACAAAGTGTGTAACGAGGCACTGTGAGGCAGAGTGTGTGCGTGCATGTCATCTCTCTTGTATAATATTTCAGCCTGCTGCCAGACTAGCTGTGTCTCTGTCTCATCCAGATGGCCTCAACACCAACAGACAGCTGGGAGTCCCCAACCAGGCAGCCCGCTTCATCTGTTTACCCGTCTTCAGGGCCGTCACAAATCCACCAGAACACGAGTCCATAAAAATATCTGGACATGCTCACTTTTGTCACAGTGCTTAGACTAGTTTAGACTAAAGGCCATTATCTAACCTGAGTGAATCTGAACTGGGTATTACAGCCAAGCAACAAAGACTCGTATGTATTGTTAACCCACCTGTGTTTCATCCTGCACCACTCTGTACTGCTCCTTCCAGACGGCCATCTTTGTGGCCTCGTCCTTCCTCAGCGCCCGCTCTTTCTTCAGCTCTGGACTCCAAAACGTCTTAATGGAGTTCATAGAAGAGCTCAACTTGGACTCTTTGGCCTCCAGCTATAAGAATGAATGCATTTACACATCAGATTGCCTCCTATTAATAAATATGCATGCTTTCACTCTTTTGTAAATTCAAGACAGTAAAATTCCCAGAGAAAAAAGTAAACAAACAAAAAAACCCTACATTTTATAATATCCTTACTTCTCTGCGTAGGAGTTCGTTCTCCCTCAGCACTTCTCGTAACTGTGTCTGCAAGTCTGACATTGCGCCATCTCTCACCTGTCAACACACACAGGTTTACCATAAAAAAGTTTGACAATGACAATGTCAACATTCTTAACTTTGACATGATTTGCATTCTGTCAGATTGCAGCCGCCGCAACTAATGGCTGGTAAACATGACTGAAGGTGAACTGTTCCCACTGAAAGCTGCTGCTAGTGCTGAAATTCCACACAAATATGAAAAATCAAACATGGAAGCAACCCCACAAACTGATGTGTGTGTGCAGAGATGAACCTGTCAAGTTGTGACTTGATGGGTTATATTAAATACATATTTAAACTGGGCATTCCCTTGCTACATATTTCAGCATTAAGGAGAAAAAGGTCCATGAATAAATGTTTTAATCGTTTTAAATGTTTTGTGGAATACGTTTTAGGCAAAATTAATGAAAAATGACTCTTTATAGGCTTTGAAAATCTTATTTTAGCCATGTGCACACAAGAGCAGGTTTGCTCTTTACATTAAAACTCTTTACATACCACATTAAAACCACTTCTTCTTCTTCTTAGCAAAGTGCACCCTGCTGCCATTTCCTCCCCAGATAACAGGTGTTATTATAATGAAATAATAAATGTCAGCGTGGCTTATCGGTGTACACGACATGCATGTAACGGACAGTAAAAGGTTAGATAGGTAAGCTTTGTCAATGAAGGAATTAGAATCGAATGGAGGACAAAAACTACTTCTTAAAGAGATGAGCTTTCAGGTTATGACTAATAGTGCAGAGGGAGTGGGAGGGCAGACCTTTAAACATACTGTACTCATGCCTACTCATGCTGTTTTTATTTAGCTTCAGGATGAGTTAAGAAGAAAATAATAACACTTTAACATGTATGCATTTCAAACATCTCACATCTGGTATCAGAAGAGAACAGTTGCAAAAGTGTCTTCTGTTTTTTATACTGCTATTACAAATCTTAGATTAAAACCATGTGATACTTCACCTGTCTCATGGAATGGGGCACAGTAGCTGCTTGTGCAGGCTGGTTTTGCAGTTCCCCTCCAAATGCTATTGCATCACTGGGCATGACCGCTCCACTGCTTCCCCCTCCTCCTGTGTTTATATTTGGACTGCTCCCCATGACTGCTGCCCTCACCCCATACGGGACCCGGGCCCCTGCCCTGCCCAGTGTCATAGTGCTTTTGGGCAGAGAGGGATTCAGCCCACTGCCTAGGCTCCCAATGCCGACAGGGTCATCTGCTGTGTCCGTGAAGTACATAGGACCACCAGTTGCATAGGCAGCATTAAGAGACTGAATGTTCTCCATTGATAAAGTTTTACCGGTCCCGGTAAGTCCACCGGTGGAGCTGCTGCTGCTGTTTCGACGGTGTCCTAAACGTGGAGAGCGAGGAAGGCGTGGTGAGCGCCCGGGACTCCCTGACGCTGATCCATTACCATTGGATCCAACGACATCAAGTTTGGAGACGGAACGAGAGCTACCGTACATGGTGAGAGAATGTGAGAAGTGTACTGTAGAGATGATTCTGAATCACACTGGTAAATAAAGCTAAATACACGTGGATGTTCCTTCAAAAATGTGAAGGGTGTCAGTCCTCTGCTGTAGCTCTTTCAGATGTGAAATGTGTCATAGTGTTAAATTCACTGTGATGAAGGCCTTTCCAACACCCTGCTATAATCCATGGGCTTTGTTAGAAAGCACAAATCAATAAGGCCTTTCTCTAGATAAAGGCAGCAAGGTAATCCTCAAGGCCTGGGATGATGGGATCACCTAAAAGGAAAGAAAAAAAGAGACAAAGACTTAAGAGTGAGTGAGTAAAGTAAGAAACAAAAGTAAAAATTGCCAGCTGTGGGTCACATTATCTTTCCTCTGAGCAATTAACTAGTTTTATTTCTGTGTATGGTGCATGTAAAGGGAATGACCAAGTTTAGAATATACACTAAAATTGCAAAAAGCTAAAAAAGTGCTAACGCCATCTCTTTGTGAATGTTGATTGCATTGATAAATGTCACTCTGGTTTCTGGTAGCTTATAACAGGCACTTGACATTATGTGTCCTTTTATGAACCAAATTATTATTGCCTAGTAAGGTATAGAGGGCTGCAGGTATGCTTTCCAGAATATCAAAGATATTGTCCTGAAGCTATAAATTTTGAGAAAAAAAATCCATTGTTTATTTCTGTCATATGAGTCACAGCGGATAGAAAGATCCTATTGCAGTAAATGCAAAAATTATAAAACTGTATTAGATAAAATTAAAATGCATGAAATAATGTTTTGTCATTACATGTCGGCAACAGTATGTGTGTGTGTGTGTCTGTGAAATGAAATAAACACCTTAACTATTAAACTTATTAAGTCAATCGTGTCAAAGAAGCCTCATAATTTTTCACAGCAGTATAAATAATGCCAGATCTGCGGAATTCAATTTCAGTGTCACTATAATTAACATAATTTATTATGAGCGTGGGCTCACACATGATTCTGAAAAATGTCTCAGAGGTTGCTGAAATTTCATGCTCTCTGTTATGAATTCTTCCAGGGCACCTAACTAACAGTTTAAATGGACAACAGATAAACCATATCTATTGTCATCAGTCAGTCTCTGTGGTATCCTTGGAGACTGAACCATCTGTCCATCTGTCCATGAACCATTGGACAAACGGGTTATTTGATCGATGCTCTTCTCAGTGACACACAAGAAGATACATTTCTATAGTTTTTCTGCTTTAATCATCTAATAGCACCCATTCAAACACATAAATGCAGCTTCTTGCCCTTTAAACTGCTATTTGTCTGCAAAGTTAGTACATTAGGTACTTGACCTGTTTGGCTGTACCTGACCCTGCCCTTTAACAGGTATATATCTTCTTACTGATGTATTGATGTAGGCACAGATCTTTGGACATGGAGAGGATAGTGACAGCCAATTACAGCCACACACACGCATAAACAGGGACCATCTGCTCTATTCCCCCTGGGCCAAAAACACACACCTGGATAGAAACAGGCCAGGACCCTGCCTCCAGCTTGGGCACTGGCGCGCGCGCACACACACACACACACAGACTTATGTACAGTATATGGACTTAGACACACATATGTCAGTCTACAAATAAACATTCAAACATATTTATGGATGCACACAGAAAAAAAACACATGCACGTTGGTTCAGTGGCCGTGAGTGATCCTGTCACAAAAAAACACACACACACATCTAATGCTTCATTTGAGGACTATGAGACTGAAAGGCTGTATGTGTGTCGAGGGTTTTCCTCCTGCTTCTCCTCCCCTCTGGACCTGCTGATGTGTACATAATGTATATGCGTATATCTTTTCCAGGAGTTTAAATCGAGGCAACTGGATTCAAGGATTGTTTTTTGAGGGAGTGGCGAAACGTCTTCAAAAAACAATCCTTGAGTCCAGTTGCCTTGATTAAAACTCTTGGAAATGACTATGATCTGGATGAATGAGAGCATCCACAGATATATGCTTATATCCCAATTCTCATTATTACACAAAAATGCACACAATGTCAGGCTTGATTTTTCTGGTGCAATATTTTTGCATTTATTGAGTTAATTAAATTTGTTTTTGGTTGTGAGGTTAAATTTACTGGATACTCTTCTTTTTTATTTTCTTGTAGACTTCATGGAAACCTCAAAATAGATCATGTCGTGGTTTCTAAAGTTCAAGTGATGCAGTCTAAAGTTCACATGATGCAGTTGGAATCATGGGATATCCAGCAAGCAGGCATGTAGTACTATCCCTCTCACTAATTTACACACGTGTGACAAAGCAATGTGTGCTGCTATAATAAACATCTTTTAAATGCTGAAAGTTCAAAAAGGGCCAGTTGACCTTAGAGACTGTAAATCCTCATCTGAGGTCAGGGCTGAAGCTCAACCCAGTCTTCTAGTGTTCAGGTAGAATGAGCTGCACATGAAAGCACTGACTTTTAGCTGTTTTGATTGTTTCTCTGACAAACACCCAACCAATAACTCTACATGTTGTACTACGTATGCTCCTTTTGGAAGTGATTATGAAACGAGCTCAGGAAAGAACCTGAGACCCAAAATAACCTTCTCATCCACTTTACGTCTACAAAACACTCCACAGGAAACACCAGCGGACACACGCCCTGTGTTTCATCCTCTGCCTCCCTGAGCAGGTCCTAAAAACCATGCTGTCTTAGGCTTCATACAGGTCTAGAATATCCCACAAGGCTACCACACACAAGGCTATACCTCCAATCCCTCCTTTCCCTTTCTGACCCACTTGTCTTCTTGATGCTTTCACTTCCTCTCTCTTTCTCCATCAGCATTCCTGAAGGTGTTCGGCATGTTCTATTTATGTGACAACCACAAATCCGTCTGTCACACTGCACAACGCGACACAAATGTTTCTCAACCTATACTTAGCCAGCTGCTGTTTACAGCGTGGGAGACCAACTTGACAAAGTTCCTCTCTCTCCCGGGGATTGGGGTTCATAAAAACACATTTACATCCATGCTGAATATTACAATTCTCCATCGCTCTCTGTTCCTGTCAGCTTCGTCATGATCTGATGCGGCAGGAAAGGACTCACTGGTGCTATCTGGGGTTACACATCTCACTGAATGAGAATGTTGTGCAACAACCATTATTTAAACGCTAATCTGTAAGCAGCCGAACCATGACCAAACTGTACCGATACCCAGTTTCTCACAACATAGGGCTTTTCTGGGGTTCATTTAGTACAGCTGTGCAGTGGAAAGCTTATGCAATCCTGCTGTTTAGTTTTAAGCCTTGTGTCAGCAATGATTTGCCTTCTACACACAAACTGATGTGAGACAGTATCTCCTTGTCAGAGCATAATATTGATGACCAATGATACTTCTGTCACAGAATGACAACACATAGTCATTTCTACTTAATTCTTGCTGAGGTTTATTTTAGACATTTTCAACTTTTACAAGAACAAATGGAAAAGCTGACAGGATATTGAAGTTTGCTTTTATTAAATGAACAGCCCAATTATTCTTATTAGCCATCTGTGACAGTAAATAATGTAGGGACAGATGTGTTTTTGCACCTTAATCCTGGTCCTCTCTGTCTGTCCTCTCCTCCTGTGATAACACACAGTATGTGGTTCAGACACTGCAAAGCACAACACTGATATGGGACAGATAGTATCAGTTCTAGTCTATTGTGTACTAAAGGAAATTAATCCAAGATGCAGGCTGGGCAAACAAAATGTGCACTGCAATCAGGAGTGCACACACACACACACTGACTGACTCACACAGAAATTCCATGCACACAAACACTCCGACGCACAAAAAAAGTGCATCCAGACTCTGACATCGCACAGATCTAATCTTGGCTGCTGCCTACATAACAAATATGGAAAATGTACCGTTGAGACTCACCAATTAACACAAAAGCAGGGAAGCACTAAAACTAATCCGGGAGTGTGTGTTAGAAGAGAAAGTGTAACTCCCCCAGGCACAAGAGGAAGTTGCTCTCAGTCAACTTGCAAGCTTAAAACAAGGGAACATTTGGATGCGTGTATTATTAGAATACTTACAATACACACATTTAAGTCCTTAATTTAATAAATTAATTTCATTGCAGGAAAAGCCTGATGTCTCTACCATTAGGTGTAAAAGCATATACAATATCATCACATCAAAAATTCAATAACATTACAATAACATATTCTACAGTTGCTGATGCCACAACAGCAAACAGCACATAACAGGAATCTTTTTTCAAAGTCTCCATTATCACACTGTTAAAAGAAGTTGTAGTTTATTTAAGGTCTGCATAATGCAGGTAAAGTCTGTGTTATTCACATTAAAATTTAGAAGCAGAAAGTACAGCAGGTGTCCTACTAAACTAAAGTGCTAGCTGACTGAGTGTTAGCCGTACCTGCATGGTAACCAGCTGGCTAATTTACAACATATATGATATTATTTAATACATACTGTCTAGAAACTAAATAGCCATTTCAGAACTACAACATTTTGGATATGAGCTAGCTTCCGAACTCTGTGCAGCACTGCAGTGTTGTTATTACAAGAAAAGGTGTTGTAGAAGTGTTAGTCCTTTTATTGAAAAGTCAAATATAAAGTGGCTCTTCATGTTTTGGCCAGACTATACATCAGTCTGCTTTAGGCAGCACTATTATGTGAATGCCACACGTTTACCAATAATACTCAGTAAAGTCTGCAGTAGGAATACCTAATCTAACAGAACACACTACATATTAAGACTAAGGGATATGTAGTCTGTAATCTGTAGTAAAAAAACTTTTTTAAATTTATTCTCCAGACATTTTTAAATGTCCAGCGTTTACATTAATCTCAGTGGAAAGGAAGCAGCTCGGTTCCTTGACTGGACGTTCCCGGAGGAGGGGCGGTGCAAAGAAGTGGGTGGAACTGGGAGGAAATCACCACCACCACCACTTCCCACCTTCCCCTACCTTCATCAACACGGTCATATCAGATTCATGTTTTGCACAAGTGAGCTTAAGTTTGCAAACAGTGTGTGCTGATAACCCTGCTAGAAAATATTACAGCACAACAACTAAAAGTCCCCATGGGAATATTACAGCGAGATATAAAACTGGTATTGACTACCACAGGCACACTTCAGGTCCCTAAGGGAGTATTGAGTGATAGAGCCACTGTACAGCAACATTACAGGGATGTTATAGCAAATTTGAGAAGGCTGTCAGCAGCTTCATGTGCCGCCTGCAACACACTGAGCAGATTGATAATCGCATTTAAAAGCACAGAGACAAGACGTAGTGTTATTAGCTTGTTATTCCAGGGAAAGCCTCTGGCTGTGCAGCTACAACTGGTTTATTGAAAGAGCCCTTAGCTGAATGAGCTCACATTGTACCATAATGACAAGTCTGGTCAGAGAGTGCTACTGTACTGCACGTCTCATCTCAGCTGACCCCAAACTGCTGCGCCTCAGAGCGGCCATCACATTTTAATTACTGCCTGGTATCCCTCAAGCGTGTCTGGCTGCAACGACCCAACACACACACACACACACACACACACATGTGTGAAGTGGTCAACAAGACACACACACAGACACGTAGGCCCTTGCGATAAAACATGTGTACACGCACACACACTCACAAGTTCCAGTACTCACTGCGGCTCTGTTGCCGTTGCTGCCCTCGGTTGTGAAATAAGGTCTGTGTACAAAGAGGCCAGTCACATATCCCTCTACACTTATATTCCGCTGCTGTCACAACGTAACAGGCGCTCAGAGTGAAACGCTCTCTTTCGGGATGTCTTCGTGTTCCGTGTCCGCCTCTCTGTCCCCGTCTGTCTCTCCGGTGTGTCTTTCCCTCTTTTCCGTCTCTGCCAGCTCCTCCACTGGAGGCTTCCCCAACTGCTCGGGCTCGGGCGCTCCCGTGACGTCACCACGACGGAGTGCGCGCCTGCGAGATACGGGAACGTGACCCACAGTTTTTTTTTTTAATAAATTACAATTAAAATCAGCGTCCCGCTTTGTGCACACTGTATAAGATGTAAAGATATTTTTTGTTGTTATTAAAATTAAATAAATTAAAAAAGAAAGAAAGAAAGAAAAGAGACCCACCACCGGCACCACCGCTCCCTTCCTGTCTCCCAGCCGGGGGCGCGTGCACGATAATCCATTATTATTAAAATTCGCATGGGAATTAAAAAAATGCTTTCATCTTGACATCTAAATATAAACTTTATTAGCTTATTCTTTTAATTCATTTAACACTTTGGCACATGTTGCATAGATCTGTGTCAGTTTAATAGCTATAATATAAAGATGCTAAATTTAGGCAAATACTTTGTTTTCTTTTGTTCACTATTCAGCTGAAGTGCATCCAGGTTTAACTTCTTCTCCTTCCTCCCTACTTGATGATATGTCTTTCATATGTCATTTGAATCCCTTAAAGGTCAGTATGCTTCATTTGTAAATTGATAAAACAATCAAGGGACACACACATTATTTCCTAATTTTGGCAGCATATATGCCAGATTTTTAGTGTGATGCTCTTAAGATATAGAGCCAGTCAGATGGATGATCTGCTTACTCTATCAAACTTGTGTGGCATAACTCCTGACTGGTCAGTCTAAACTCCCTGTTCTATTTCATTGTCCACACACACAATTACACATCATCTTAGAAAGACATTTCCAACTAGACACTGACCAAAGACAAACAGATACACACACACTTATATGTGCAGTGTCCCAGTTCCCTGGGCGCCAGTCAGTCAGACAGCTGAGGTATAAATAGTCTGCTGGCTAAAGTTCCCCTTAAGAGAAATCCATCAGTAGTGGGTTCCTCTGAACTTTGTCCCCTGACTTAATGAACAGTGAGGATTTTATTGATTATATTTGTTACTTGTGTTTCCTAAACTTCCAAACTTACTGTAAACATTTGAATATACATTATATACACAATATAAAGGTTTATCTAGGCAGGAGAGTACAGGACCCACTGTAACATATAACCCATAAGGAAGGCATGAAAAACACATGTTTTTTAAATGCATGTTTATTTAAGCAGAACAATACTTAGCAGTTAAGTATTAGGATTTGGCCAAGCATGCATATTTAATACAAGATGTGGAAGGTTCCACATGAAGCAATCAAAGCATTAAGTGCTTCTATGGATGCAGCATATCACCTTCTGGTAGGACACATTCTGTATTGTCACATATTTAGGCTGAACTACACTCATCAACAAACTACGTAGCAAAGCTAATTAAATCTGCAAACTTTAGGTTAACGCTGAACTTATAGATAAAAATATAAATTATAGTTTGTAATTTCCCATAATTCCTCTGTCTAGGCATTGTCCCCCCCCAAACACCACATTTGCTCACAAGTGTTGACAACATTTATAAAGCAATGGTGCCACCTTCCAGTCAAACATAGGTACTGCAACATCTGATCCACTGGAAAAAAAAAAAACGAAAAAACAATGTATGAATAAAACAATAAAACAATATGTATATATTATATTGAGTTTATTGATCTTTATTGTTCCTTGCCACTTCTACTGCTCTTTTGATATTAAACCTACAATATTGAACTATTTCCACGTTCAAGCTCTTATTAAGCCTATCAGCACCAAGTGGAGCTACACCAACAAGGAATATGATGAAAAAAAAATCTTGGCGTTCAGAGCACTCACTGCATGCCACTACTGTGGCAATAACAAAATATACTAAAATATACTGATACTGTAGGTAGAGTAAACGTAGAAGCAACATTAGTAGGAATGATGTTTGTATAATATGCCCGAGGTGGGACACAAAGGGGTGGAACAGGTAGATCTCTGTACCTCATGCTGCCCCACTCACAGGAGAGATAACGAGCTTCTCCTCAGAACCACAACCAAGCATTCCAAAAACAGGATACAGCTTCGATCTGCCACTCGTGGAATAGCCAGCCACAGAATAGAGAACAGCTTTTACTGTGGGTATGGTCTCAATGAAGGTGCATTTTGTGTAAGAGTAGATCAGAGTCCTGGCCTCCACGTCATAGAAGGACACTTCTCCCTTTTCGTAATCAACGAACACACCAACTGTTTTTGGTGTTTTTCTCAGGTACAGAGAAGAACCGTGGACAGTGTAAACGTCCGAGCCGCTTTGCATTTTACTCAATGTCCAGCCTCCCTCCTCAGGCACAGGGAAAAAGAAGGTATCCTTTTTGATGGGCTCTTTGACAACTCCAAGGAGCCAGGCTTTACTTCCACTGACCTGAACCTCATAGTAGAACCTGCCAGAAGAAAATCCATCTGATGCAAGGACAAAGGGCAGATGCAAAAAATTTCTCCCCACTATACCATAAACATTGAAGTCACTTTCACAGACGGTAAGTTGCTTCCTATCCCCAGACACCACAAGATGAGAATAGGCTGTGTAGGGGTCCAAAGTCACATTCACTGCATCATACTGCTGGATCATCATCAGTTTGTCCTGAGGTGCGTCCCACACTTCTTGATTAAAACCGTCAGTCTGACTGGGGCCATCAGAGGACCCGACCTGACGCATAAGCCTCTCCATCTCTTTACTGAGTGTCTTTTCTATCTGAGCAAGAGATCTTTTCACCATCTCCACGTAGCTCTGACGACTGGTGTCGAAGCCCAATGCGCGATCAATGAAGTCAAACGATGGGATGTTTTTCAGGAAGTGAAAGTGGTCCTCTGTTTGTAAGGCTTGCTCCATTTTAATTCTAGCCCTCTTCAGCTCAGCAGCATCTCCTTCCAGATGCCTTATGTAGGCTTCAGTGTGCCTCTCAACTCTTTTCTGCTCCTCTTGGATCTGATCGATCAGCTCAACCTGGTTTCTCTGCAGAGTGGCCTCCAGAGCTCTGAAAGTATCCTTAATGTCTGATATCTCTTTGTCTGACTCTTTCTTCTTCTGTTGAAATGAATGTTTTGTTTTCTCAGCCGTCGTGGTTTTAGAGTTTTCCATCATGTTTGCATATGGCATCACAGACTCAATCCAGGCTCTCTTCTTTCTGTACGCTTCTTCTAATGGAATGGCATTATGTGTCACATGGTTGTCCATCATGCACATAAAGCATACACACACCTGGTCTTCAGAACAAAAGAGATTCATTATCTTTCCATGCTTCATACACACTCTTTCCTCTGGTTTTGACACAGGATCCGTCAGCCTGTGCTTCTTAAGCCTTTTGACCCTCCGATGAGACTCCAGGTGGGGCTGGCAGTACGAGACCTTGCACACCAAGCACGTCTTCTGGGCCTTGAGCTTCGGTACGGAGCATATGTCACAGGGCACCTCACCTGGTTTGGCAAAGATGTCATCGCCGTCATTCACCCCCATCTTGCTAAAATTTTCAACCATATCCCTAAACCCTGTGTTGACCCGAAGCTGGGGTCTGCAGCGGAACCTTTCCTTACAAAGGGGACACTGTGCCAGGTCACAGCTGTTCCAGTACTCTGTGATGCAGCTCTTGCAGTAGTTGTGTCCACATGGAGTAGTGACAGGATCAGTAAAGACATGAAGACAGATCGAACACAGGAACTGTTCTTCGCACAGGAGGCTGCTGGCAGAGGCCATGTCTAGAGAAAAGAATATGATGATTATGACTGAGGCTGATTGATAAGTTTGTGGCCAAAAAAGTTGAGAAAGCTGAGCTCTACGGCTCACATAAAATCCACATGCATGTCACCTTTTGAATGATCATGCAGGAAGACTAAAGCAAATAATGTTTATGGTGTTAGGTCAAAAATGTCCACACTCTACACATACACAAAAATAAAGAGAAGGCATGAGATATATCACTGTAGATCACTGTACACTTCCTGCCTAAAGGTAAATGTAAATGTCATGTCTGATGGGACTTCAGCCTGCCCAGCCAGCTGCACAACTTACTCAACGATAATAATTAGGTAATAATTTCTTCATATTAAAATACGACATGTTTACATTATAGATTTCACACAGGCTTGTTGCTCGTCGCTTTCAGTCGCTGCTTTACGATTGGTAAACAAATAGTTAACGTATAACCTCGATAAACCGAATAAAAGAAAACTGAAGGGGTTTTACTTTAATTACCTGCTTGTGTTGGCTGGAAAAGTTTCGCTTCGCTTCGGGCTTCAGGCTGAACTTAGTTTCATTTCTCCGTAAACACCACGACCCACCCCCTTTCTGTCAGTCCGGCCCAAAATGCCGCTTGCTCTAATTTCAAAAGGCGGCTCTGACTTTATGTGTGTGCTCCATCAGCCTGATCAAACAAGGCCAAACTTTATTTATATGTTTTTAGATATGTATGTTGATGGTAAATATGTGCCATCTCTGTGCATGGTATTTTTTTTACATGACTAATCTGCAAACGCCACATTAAGTAAACACATATCATCAGATAATCTAATCACCAGTTAAACTGGAGCACCGGTACGAAGTTCATTGTGGCTCAAAGACTGCTGCCCCTGTGTTTCCTTTCCCAGGTTTTACCATATGTACTATGTACAGTAAACGCATCTCTGAAGCAAACTTTTAACTCTTTAGACTTTAGACATGACCCGAGGGATGTATTTAAAATGCATATTTAAAAAAATGAAGATGTTTGGTCCTTCACTCCTGGATTAACATTTTTGGACACACAATATTGTGTGACTGCTTCAATGCCTTCATGTGTGCTCAGTGTATTTGACACTACAGGTCACGTTGTGGATTACAGTGGGGGCCACTCATCAAACAACAACAAGCAGGTTGTTATCGAGCATAACCTTTGAGTTTATTTTAGGAAAACTAAAGGACACACTTCTCCACAAGACATTAATTAAAACTTATAACAATGTGTAAACATGTGTTTAGCTTGTTTGTGTTTTTGTGATTTCCTAACTGTAAAACCTGTTTTTTAATGAGTCATCATGTAATTATGACTTTTTACACTAGATGGCACCATTTATTTATCAGAAGGAAAGGGCGCCCATTACAGATAACTATATAGATAATAATATTACTTACAAGTGTGACCCCTTGTGTTTATTTATATTTTGGTGAGGAGAGCCAAAAAAATACAGTTTAATATAGATTATGAGTCAGACAAAACGCAGATTATGATGTATTCTTAGAATATATTAACAAGGAAGAAATGTTGAATCTTGTTGTGCATGGTCCAGCCTCACATGAAATGGAAAAAAAAATCTGCAGGTAAAGAGTGAGTGTGTGGCAGCACTGTTTAAAAGTGCAGCACTGCTTCAGTGAATGCGCATCATCAGCCACGGGAAGTATCCAGTCCGCTGCATCCCAAAGGTGCTGATGAAGAAGTTGAGGGCTGTGGTGAGGAAGACTATGATGGTTGTTACATTGTTCAGGTAGTCCAGACGCTTCTGCAGAGAGGAGTTGTTCAGGTCCCGACGGCCTGTGTCACACACACACGCACACATACACACACACACACATCAAAGAACAAAGGAGTTCAGATTACACCAGGTGCAGACTTTGTCAGCCATCAATGAAACAGTCCTTAGGTAAAAACACAATAAGGATAGCACCAATTTCTTTTGAACGACTACGTTTATTCAGTGTTGTAGAGGAGAATGTGTACATGCATATTTAGTTTACCCTGTTTTTTGTCTTATATTGAACCACAAAGCCTGTTAATTTAGTCAAACATGTTTGGAAACAAAAGTATTGAAGAAAACAGAGAAGAAAACAGAAGAATACATGTAAAATGAAAAATCCAATAAAAATAGAGGCACATATAATAACAAAAATGTACAATTTTTACCTAAGCATATTATTGCAGCAAAGAAAACACACATTTCTATTATAGTTGGTTAGAATGCTAATATTTTAGTTGGATTACAGTGTGGGTCAGAAGTGCAGTCGAGCCAACAGCCAGCGGAAGAAGCCAGTCCTCTTGGATCCGAAGAAGCTGATGAAGAAGTTAATCACTGTGGTGGCGAAGATGACGCCTGTAGTAATGTTGTTCAAGTAGTCCAGTCGTTTCTGATTGGACACCACATTCAGGTCCCTGCGGGCTACAACAGACACACACACACAGACAGACATACAAACATTTCAAACACACCCATCCACACACACACACACACATACAGTTGGTGCTTGCATGCTCACTCAGAATTACACCATGCAAACAATTGTACAGTAATACAGGCAGTCACATGACCCCTCAGGCAGTCACATGACCCTTCAGCCTTTGTCAACATTTTGTGGCATATTGTATATGATATATATATATATATATATATATATATATAATATAATTATATAACATATAACAGTCAATATAATGTAGCACATTTCCCTTTACTGGCCCAAAGCTAATGAAAAAGACCAATATTGTCTATATGTTTTTAAGCAGCTGGCATCAATAACATGACGATAGCATTAGCTTAGCACTATGGCTACCAGCTCACTTTTTAGCACAAAGACTGGAATTAAATTGAAACTTCCTGCTGAAATGCTGAGAGATTGCTAAAACCCTGGTAAATTTTAAGCTAAGCTAACCAGCTTCACCTAATGTAGAATGTATCAATATTCCCACCAACAGTGGTCAAAGCTGCCATAATAAACAAAAACAGGAATGCAGCACAAGTCAGGTGTCAAGTGTACTTGCTAAAAAAGTTAGTAAAATGGCAGTTTCATGTTGGCTTATTTCTGTTTATGCTTCAAAATAAAGTTATTCATGTAAAACTACACACCACAACTATAGTCCAGTGTGCTTAAGTTTAAGAATGTACATACTGTAGCTACATATGTCTGCTAATTGTGCGCTTCATAGAATGAAGCGTTGAAACAGCCATCGCAGTAAACAGCTGCGTTGTGTGCCAAAGGCCGATTTGATGATGTTGACGATGAAGGTGAGGCAGATGATGCCGGTGATCAGATTGTTCAGACAGTTCAACCACCTCCGACAAGAGGGGAGGAGGGTCAGTTCCAGACGAGCTGTGCACACAAACACACATACCCAACCACACACACACAACCAGAACACAACCACAGACAGACAGAAAAAATAGAGACACACACACACCTTGTTACAGTCCATTCATACTAGGTAATATAAAACATATCAGAATACTGAGGCTGGGTTAGTACAGTAAGTGAGTAGAACAATAAGTCACATGATGTGCCGTGTGTGTTTGTGTGTCTTCTTAATCTACGGTACATATAAAAATTTCATACATCAGAAAGTCAGAAATGCATCCTGGGAAAAAGGCCAGTCCGTTCCATCCCAAAGACAGAGATGAAGATATTGGTGACGAAGATGAGGAAGATGATGATGGTTACGGTGTTGTTCAGACTGTCCAGGCGCTTCTGATTGGCCTCCTCATTGAGATCCCGTCGTGCTGCAACACACATGTGCAAACACATACCAAAAATAACGACACAAAAGAACAGAAATGTTCTCTCTCTGCTGTGCCAGTGAATTAGTTTGTTAATGTGGCCGGTTAAAACACTGAGGAGGGAGTTTGGAGACACTTTATGCTTTTGTATTGCTCACCAATAATGATGATCAGGACTCCAGCTACAATCTGAAGAGCCAGGGAGAAGGAAATGAGTGTAAGGACAGCGGCATAGTACCTGAGGAGAAAATAATAAACATAATTTGAGTCTTTCTTTGTTAAAACATGATTCATTTTGAAAATATTTGCCACTCACCTGTATCCAGCTCCCTGTTCGATGACGGTCTTCATGTGTGTGATGTTAGCCAGGAACAGAGCAACATCCAGCATCCCCTCAGCTGCTGTCTTCTTTGTAGCGTACAGGTTCATGTTCAGATTAGAGGCTGATCCTCCCTGAAAGAGACAAAAATACAAATTAAAGACTTCTGCAGAAATATCAAGAATGATACATATTAGGTGATAACAACAACCCTGAATCAAATAACAGTGAATAAAGTGTGAGAAAACATCTCAGATAAAAATAAAAAAATGTGAGTGCCAAATAAAATACAGTGACATAAAAATATATCAACCAGCAGAGGGCAACAAAGACTGTCCACACCAATATAGGTTATTACCAGATAATAATAATAATAATTATTATTATTATATTATTATTAAAAAGCATCAATATCTGGCCTCACACGGCTAAGGATCTGTGTGTGTGTGTGTGTGTGTGTGTGTGTGAGAGAGAGAGTGCAGGGAGATGACAACAAAAAGAAAACATTAAACATTATTACATAAGGCCTTATTACATCACTCACAGCACATGTTAGAGACTACAAATCTTTAATGGTTAAAGAACTCAGACTGCACATATTGGATTACTTAAGTCTGAGCTATAGATTAACATATTTTCCCCACAAATGGATCATTTTACCTCAGGCTGGAACCAGTCTGTTTTTCTTTAGGCTGTGCAGAAACAATGACGGGGTTGAGGAAGACATAGATCACATACATAGAGTCAATCATGCGCACGCTGGGGACACATTGTACTTTATGACCTCATTGCGCTGTAATGTGGTTTTCTTTGCTGCAGAATAAGCACGGCGTTGACATTGTGCACATACAGTGGTTGTTCGACGCTGTCTCTCATGTTTGTCTCTTAGCGCAAGTTCAATCAGGACTACTCTGTTGTCTTCATCATTGATCAAAGCACACCATTCACCAATCTTCTCTCTAGCTGCATCCCTGATATCTCACTCTGCACCCTTCTGATTCAAAGGACCTCTCCTCCGGCTCTTTCCCCCTTTTGATGTGGTCATCGCGTCAGGGTCTAAAACGCCAAACCACATTCTAATTCTTTGTGTCACAATAAATGTACTGAGTCTCTCCTGATTGAAATGGTTTTGGTCTGATGGTTGTTTATTTCAATTTTATTCTGGACTAAAGTTATTCATAAATGTTCAACCAGGAGGTGTCCAACCAGGAGGAGACCCCAGGGATGACCCAGCATGCAGTGGATGGATTATGTCTGCTATGGGCAGCTGTGGCGCAGCGGTATAGCAGGGTTGTCCCGTAACCGGAAGGTTGGAGGTTCGATCCCAACTCCTCCCTAGTCACTGTTGTGTGTCCTTGGGCAAGACACTTTACCTGCATAGCCTCCAGTGTACTCACTGGTATATGGCGCTCTTTGCTGGGCTGCCTTGAGCAATTTCCCCATTGTGGGACTAATAAAGGTTTCAATTATTATTATTATTATTATCTGGCCTGGAAATTAGTTTGTATCCCCCAGGATGAGCTGGAGGAGGTGGCTACTAGGAAGAGGGAGGTCTAGGTTTCTGTGCTTAGGCTGCTGCCACTGTGACCCGACCCTGGATTAAGTGGAAGAAAATTAATAGGATAAAAAAGCATAGAGATATGTGTCATGTTTATGTGTTTTAAGCTTTAACCGTCGTTTTACAGCAAGATCATCAACATTAAATGACACGAAATTAGTAATCTATTATTGCCACAAGCACAGAGTGTGTAGCAAAAACACACGACATGACTGATAAGCAAAGATAAGCAGGGTCATTCATGTCATTTTTCAAGTAATTCTGTGGGTAATTGGAACCCCCCCACCCAGTACTAGTACAACAAGGGAGTGGGACACATTGTGAAACAGTCCCGGACGCTTTGGTGTCTTCCTTTGACAGTCATTGTGTTTACATCTCACTTCCCTCCCTCTCAGCCATGAGTGCTGGCGTGCTTTCCTCTGTGTGGACACAGTGGTTTGCCAGGTGCACTTTGGTAACAAATGCTTTTCACTGACCTCACATGAGGTCTGCGGCTTTTCATACTTGTGCTGCAGTTGAGCTGTTTTCTGGTTTTGGACAGCATGAACGACACAAACCAAAAACCAAACAAAAACCGTCTCTTTAACAACGTTAAAAAAGTATGCTTTTTTTTAAGCACAGATTTTTTTTAAATATGAATATATAGTGATACACTAGGGTATATTCCTAATTCCATCCCTCATACAGCCTGTACTGCAGTACAGTTTGATCAACATTGGGTAATCCTCCAAGAACCTAGTCAGCGATTCCAAGAACTGTAAGACTGTCAAAACACTATGAACACATGTAGCATGGCCTTTTGTGTGTTTTTTCTGAGAGTGTGTGAGAGAAAGAAACAGAGAGAGGGTAGCAAGGAAGTGATTAAAAAAGACATAGAAATAGACTGAGGAGGGAAAAAAGTATGCATGTGTATTGGCATGTTTCCATCTTTTCTCCTTTGGGGACTTGCGGTCACACTTTATCAACATCAGCCTTGGGCATGCCGCCAAAACACACACACACACACACACACACAGCACAACCAAAACACTGGAATGGCAGTTTTACAGGCCATGTGTGTTCACTTAGTGTAATGTCTCCCTAAATGTACTGACTGTGCTTTTATCATGCTTAATCTGCACTAACCTTGATTTATTAAATGTGGCCATAAATTATTTTGTTTTAGCCTTTGTTTCAGCAGACAGGTAAGGAGGAGATAAGTTCTTATTTACAGCAGTATCCCAAAGAAATAGTTGCAGTAGGGTCAGCAGGGCTACACACCCTCAGAAGCTGTGAAATACAACCAGCCAACCTCAGAGCTGCTCCATCACAAGGACCCCGGGGTCGACTGCGTGGCTCAGCCGCTCCTCCACGTTTACTTTTGAGGAATGAGAAAATGCTCCCTTTGACTTATTAAGTTGATATAATTTGTAACATTGAAATATTTATTGAGTTTGAAACCCTGTTGGTGAAGGAATCCATATGATGAATTTTAGAAGCTGCAATATGTCCATAACTCTATATAATAATTGTGGGGTGATGGCTGCTCATTTTAATGAAGCAAGGCCGACCTCATGATACTTTTTTTTTTATTAAATGTGTATGATTAAAATAATTAACATTGCTGGCTGTAGAATAAGTTAAAGCATAAATATGCATTTATGTGTTTGTGCATGCTAATATAGTGCAGTTTTATAGTAGCCAAGCTTAGAAGGTTAACACCTCTCCCAAAACATTTTGATGACTCATCCTGCACTTGGGGGCGTTGATTAATTTTATGTTTAATGAAGCATGAAATTTCAAGTCCTTCAACTTGCACCTGTGGGGTGGTGGAATGGTGGGAGGGGCCTACTCAGGCGATTCAAGCTGACTAATCAGAGCAGAGGGGGCTTTTCTCCAGCAGGAAATATGTAAACAAGTAACATTCAGGTGGCTGTTTTGTGAGCAATTGCTGTAGTTTTAATGTGTCTGGTCAAAGAAACTCCATTTGGATTTGATGATGGTACTACAAGATATTCTGGGTAGACATAAAGGCACAGTATGTACCACATACTATATTTGACAAGCTGTCAGCCTCATGGGGGCAGTAGAGGTGAAGTCAGTAAAGGCATATGTGCTTGTCAGTTCATCTTCTGGATATCAACACATCCTAAAAGCAAAGTAATAATGGACAGTAGCTGAGACTAACATCAATGAGATTCTCATACACACAGGCTCCCTACAAGGCACCAAGCTGCACACAAGCCCTTCTTGTCTTTTCCCTGCTGCTTTTTATGGATTCTATTCATATAGTCAACTTTTCCCAGAAGTCCAGAGTCCTTGTAAAACCCCCATTCCTGAAATCCACTGATCCCAGCCATGGGCACAGGGCCATATCACAGAATGTACACAACCCACACCCAAACACACTGACTTCATACAGTCATACATACAGTGCACACTAAAACAAATGATTCATAGTTTGCAGCATAACTGTGTGCACACAGGTTTGTTGTCACACACACTTTGCATATATGCAAATCTAAATAAAAACATGCCTGCAAAATTGCACATCTATACATTTGTAACTACACACACACATACACACACCAGACCACATGGGAGGCCCCCCTTGACTTCACAGGAAGTGCTCCACCTCTGGACTCCCATTGGTCACTGTAATAGCCAATGGGAAGGGAAGCCCAACTAGGAGTGGAGCTCTGGTTTTCTTTTAGTCTCTTATTTTTACTGTCTGTCTGTCTGTCTGTCTCACTGTGTAGGTGACTGTTTTCTCTTCTGCATTTTTCCAAGTTTCTCTGTGCCTGAAGGCATCGTCTTTCTGTTCGGTTTTTATGTAACTACCATTTAGGGCGAGCAAGGGAAGAGAGCAGAAAAGCAGATGAAGAGAAACAGATAGCCTCACAAAAAAGAAGAGTCAGAATGAAGGGCCAGCAGAGAGGCGGTGACAAAGAGACGAGTTGTGTATTCTTTGTATGGCCTCCTGGCAGCAGAGCAGTGTCTTGTGTAACCACTTACTCAACGATTTTTCACAAAACAGGAAGAGACATTGCATATTCTGAAAAGATTCCAAATAACTATCTGTGATCACTAAAAGTAAATAAAGATAGATAAGCCCTCTGTGATGTCATCCGTAGTTTTCCTGGAAAGCGGTTTGGCTCTGACAGTCACCATCTTAATCCAAGTATAAGTCCAGAGATATAGAGCCTTGTCTATGCTGCAAAGTTGGTCATTTTAACATGGAAGTCTATGGGGACCGATGTGCTTTTGGAGCTGGCCTCTAGTGGCCATTTGAAGAATTGTAGTTATTTGGCTCATGTTGGTGCAAATTATCTGGATTTTTGTCACGTCTCAACTGTTTGTGATGCCACATGTATGTGATTCTCAACATGTATTTTAAACAGTTAAAGGTTGCACTAATCAATTGTTTCAGATGACATAGTTTATGGTTTTACAACCCACAGCTTTACTGTTTGTTTTAGTCACCTGTGGTTTTGTTGTGATTTTTCTGGCCACAGCAGGGAACTGTTTTCAATGAAAAGGTCAAAAACCCTCTACACACAACCTGCCCAGGTGAGTTCAAGACACGCAAATAAAAAAAAAAATCCACACAGGCACCTTTTTGTTTATGTTTGTTCATATCAATTAATATTAGGTGTATTCAGGGCTAAGATAATGTGAAAAGCCAGTGAAAGGCAAAAAAAAAAAATATGTCACCTTTTGAAATTTTCAGGGTTTGTTTCTCTTGGGTCGCCCGGGTCAGCATGTGAAGCACTCACTTTCAGCTTATTTGTTTTTCTGTGTGCGCTGCTGAGAGGTGTGTTGGTGGGCCTGCCAGTGAGCAGACTTACGTTTAGAGACAAACAAACAGAGGGCAAAATTCACACATGCACACAACCAGGTGAACTCTGACATTGAAAAAGACAGCGTGTGTCTGTTATCCCCCCCCCACACACACACACTCACACCATTTATAGCCCATGTACACACATGTAGAAGGTTTGCAACTTATAACTACAATTGTCCCTTGACCTTTGCTCCATGACCAACTGTCACCCTGCTGGCCTGTAATTAGCAGAAGTGCCAGAGGAAAACATTCATAAAATGGTTCATGTGTATATGTTTTATTTATGAAATAACATCCATACCCTACACAGTGATTGTGATGGTAAATGTCCTTGGTTATGATTAAATGAACAAAATCCTGATATCCTGATACAGTGAGTCTCCCTAATGAAGCTCATCCCTGCTGTGTCATTTATGGCATAACTGACCCACGTGTCATTTTAACACACCGGATACAACCTCCTCTTTTCCTTTTTCCTATTTACTACCACATAAATCACCCCCTTCTACCTTGTACTCTGAGTGCAGGATAAAATCATTTGCACCACTTGATGAGGCAGCAGGATGGGCACCTCTGTAATTGCTGGACAGGATGTGCACAGACATCCATTAGCTTTGTGAGTAAGTATTAGATCTTTACTGTGAGTGACCCTCTTCTCTTCAAACAGGTCTGTTTGAGAAGGATGGGGTAAAAAAAATGTGTGTGTCTTTAATTCAGATTTAAATAAATATGTATTGCTCAGATTTTTTTGCCTTGTGTATCATGTTTATTTTAAAAATGTGGTTTAGATTCCAGCACAATGTACAGCACATTCAAGAACCTTACGAAATCAGCGTCGAGCAGATGTTAAATGAAGATAAGAATGAGGAGTGAGAGAGCCAGAGGGGCCTGCGAGGGAGCTTTACAATTAGTCAACAACTCACTCAACCACGGGTGCCACAGCCACACTTATTGTTGCTATTATTTTCACAGTGATGTATGTGTGTGTGGATGTGGAATCAGAGCCAGAATCAGTGGGATTGTATAGCTGCCAGAGCAGAACTGAGAGGAATCTAGTTGTATACATTCCAATATGACTGTTCTGACTGACGTTACATTACAAAAAAAGTCAGCTAGCTATATGATTTAGGAGCACATGTGAAAGAGGTTAAAGATTTCACACTAATGAAATGTTGGATTTTTGCCTGATGTCTTCTACTATACATATTTATTTTAATTGTTATTTTATATGCTCCATTGATTTGATGTCACTCATGCACTCTGATAAAGGGTAATGTTAGCAGATCTTTTGTACTGACATTGATCGCCCTTATCCATAATGGAGTCCTTCAAGCTGACTATAAAGTTTGTGAGACTAAAAAGAAGCGTAAAGTGATCACAGAAGCTCGGTGACCTTTGACCTCTGATCTCTAACCCTGAGTGTAGTGAGACTCTTCCTGACACAAAGGGCCACACACATTGCAACAAAGAGAGACAACAATGGGAAAGATTTAAAGTATGATTTAACATTATGTAGTTAATGCATGACTGACATGTGTCTCCGTAACCGAGGCAAACACAGAAAAGCACACATACCTGACAACCACCAAAACCACCATATTCGACCTAATACATATGATCACTTGAGTGCACGTTTGGACTTCCATCTGGCTCTGTTTAAGAGAAAGGGGTGGCAGTGATATAATATCAGTTGACTCTCTACATTCCAGAACACAACCACATGATGTAACAGAGGTTCACATATCAGTGAGTCAGCCAGATGGCCTCCCTGGCCAGGCAGGGGCATCCCAGGGCAACCTGTCCTCTATAGACACACCTATCCCGCAACGTGAAACACATTTTTGTAATTGATGTAATGTAGACCAAATTGGATGAATATAATTTAATTGAGAAAAAATACGAGCAGCACCCACATGTCATCAATGCTATTTACAACCAAGGTGGAGCAGCCAAAGTAGCTATTTACACCTGGAACTTAGAGGCTTCTCTATGGCCCTGGGTGCAAATACCCAAATAGCTGCCTTGTGACTATTCTCATGTGATGTGATTATGTATTGCAAATAGACAAACATTCTCTCTTACAGTTGTAGCGGCTTTAATTGTAGTCGCTACAGTCTTTCTCTTCTTGTGTTTAAACTCTCACAGTTTATGGGAACACTGTGGGTCAGGTTTAATGCAGAACAGAAGTCTGCAGTGACTTGAAATATAGTGTGTTAATTTACAGTTAACCAAAACTGTCATCTTTCCTTGAAATGACAAAATGATTTAATGCTTAAACTTAACCATGGACAGGAGACTAGATGGAAACCCCAGCCTCTGGTGTTACCTCATACAGACTCCGGTGCACGGCTGTGACATGTCATTTGTCATGACATGTAATTTTCAAAAATGTTTTTAGTATTACTTCTATTGGATGGATGTGTTTTCTTACTGTATCAGAGCTTAAAGTTTAACAAAACAATAAAATATATAAAAACTTAAAATGTACCCAGTTGATTAAAGCATACAATGAAGCCTTTTAACAGTGCCTTCAGGTGCAGGTCGGTTGTGTGTGTGTGCGTGTGTGTGTGTGTTTCAGACTAAAAACAGAGTCTATAAACACCTGGTTCTCCTCTGATGTCAGTCAATCAGCAAGTATATTGCATAAGAGGTTGACGTATCTTGCTTGCTGTTATTGGATCATCTGGAATGCTACATATCCTTGAAGAAATGTGTGCCAGATGTGTGTGTGCACGAACTAATCTGGGTGTAACGTGTGTTTGTGTACATGTGCCAGGTGGGTATAGGCGCATACACCCTCAGCGTGTTCCCTACATGCTGCCATGGCAACATTGCAAACACATATATAAACAGAAATGTTCTTGTCTCCAAACAGATTTCTCTGACGTGAAGATCAGTGTTGAAGAGCAGGAACGACAGGCATGTCAAGCCAGAGTTAGCACACAACAGAAAGAAAAGCTCTTGAATGTGTCACTCAGTGAAATGAGGAGAGCTCTGGGAATGATCACTATATTCTGAGCTAGCTTTGCCTTTACAGAGAAGCTGCACTGTAACTCTGCAAAAGAGCAGCCACAGGTCATGTGTCCTTCAGTGCTTCACTTCATCACATATTTTTTTCAAATTAAAGGACCACTCTATGTGATTTTTTTGGCCTCTGGTGTTGAAGTTGCAAACTGCACCCACATGAGTACCTCTCCAACATCCCTCGCTCTGGCCGCCACTTCAGTAACAAAAATGCAAAAGACCCTCTGTAGAGCCAATGTTTGGTTCTTGGAGTAGTATAGGAACATGGCAGATACAAATGATGATAATAGTAATAATAATAATAATGAAAGTTATTTTAATTAATTTAACCAGATTACAACAAAAGTAAGTTTAGGGTCACCTTTCCTATAGAACAGGTCTGTCTGCCTATTTTATTACACTAATTAAATAGCCTTAATTTTTTTATGTAATTTACACGACATTCTGTCTCTACATTGTTGTGGGTTTACACTTCTCTGCTCTCTGTATGGAGCACAACAGAGTTCGCCCCACAGACTGCTTAGGCCACATGCACATAGAGAGGAAGTTAAATTAGCGGCATGTGTTGACACAAAAATCCATTCATTTATATAATATAATAATATATAATACTCTAGGGTATTTAATTGTTCTGCCAGTCACTATACTTTGCTTGCATAGACAAACTAAGGCAAATTATTTTTATATTTTTGAAATAAGTAAACTCAGATATTTGCAAATCAAGCTGTAGTTTCACATACACATATACTGTATAGAGTGAAAATTGGTTGTGTGTCCGTGTATGTGTCCCTGTGATATGGTGACATGTCCAGGGTGTGCAACGCTTCTAACCCATATATAGCTGGGATAGGCTTCAGTCCCCCGTGACCCTGTGCTACAGGACAAAGCGGGTTCAGAAGATGGATGGATATGCTTTATATATCCATCCATCTTCTAAAAATATATATTTGTGTCACAGCTTTTGACTGAGGAAACTATAAAGAACTTTGATATGAATAGTTGAGGCAGAAAAGCAATACACAGACATAAAGTTTGATGATTTACATGATGGGGATTTTCTCTCTGTTCCCAAAAGGACGACAGGTCTCCACAATGTGAACGTGTAAACAGACCTATGCTCCTACTACTTGAGTAATGCACATGCTCAAACACACTAAATCTTACGTCCTGCAATTACAGGAGGAAATACACATGTAGGCTACTTCACACAATGGCATGTAAAGAAACCCCTGCCCCCTCCAGCATGATTTGTAGAGCTGTAAAAAGTCATTGTTGGGTGTTTGCTTGAAGTTATAATTATAGGGAAGGCATGTTTGAAAGGTCGACAGCCGGATGTCAAAGAGTCTTTGTGAGGATGAAAACTGCTGCAATAGCTGGAATTCCTCGTCTATTTCAGTAACGTTTAACCTGTCATAAAAGGTTGCACTGTAGTCATATGTGCACTCTGTGAACCAGAACATCACAAATACTGGAAATAAATCAAGATATCTAAATGATTCATCATTTTACTGTCATTAAAGGGACCTAATAATGTTATTAAATTAGATAAACAGTTTTTTGCACACTGCACCTTCTTTCTCAGGAGGTCGGAGGTCATCGGTGAGTTGCTTAAGTACCCTTGAGGGCAGATGTTTGCTCCTGTGGGAAGTGATTTCAGACCTTCCATTCAGACGAATGCTGTCTCAGACCACTGCTGCTGCAGCACACTGGTCATTTCAGTCAAACGCTACATGAAACAATGTTTAGAGTTAAATGCTTCTATGAAAAACAACTTCTTAGAATATTTTTAAATAACTGTCAGTTGATGTGAAATGTAGAAATGCTGATGTACAGCATTTTAATATGATGACAAAGAGGTAATGTGAACATGGAAACATACCATTCATAACACTGAGCCGTGCTTGCTTATAAATATTTGACTTGTAGCTATATTTTGATATATAGTTTACCAAAGAACGCTACATTTTCAAACAACTATGATCTCATCTCACTAAATACACATAAGCACTCTTATTTATTTTAGTACTACATCCTTGTGAACAGGATACACTAGAACCAGCAATCTCATTGCATCCACCAATGACACGTGGGTCCCCTTTTTAAAACACCTATTAAATAATGCAGAAATTGTTTTTCATAGTCCATGTGTGTTATGCTTGAGCTCAAAAAATCATCAGAAGCATCAGAAACTGAAACAAATAAGTCAAACACATGAGTCATCAAAACCACAGAGAAGTGCAACAACACAGTGAGTACACAATGAGTCGTCACAGCACTTGTGGTTAGGAGTAATTATAATTCATTGACAAAATGAAAAAGGGAAATTTGCCACAATTTGATCTTGACATGCAGTCACACCAGAGTGCCTGTATCCAAAACAAACAAGGGACACATTAATGCAGGATGTGAGTGCATATTATAGGCTATACTGTATGAATAGCTCAATGTGTTTTGGAGCTGTGCCGCAGGGGCTAAGGTGTGAACAGGTGCACTGAAAAGAACTGAAGAGATGAAGGACTGTCACTTTAGAATATCTCCTTATTTAGTGTCACTGTATTTTTTTCCCACAGATGTTTGGAGTTTAAGTCTTCCTCAGGCTTACAAGCTTTCAGGCTTCGGCCATGTGTGACATCGCAGGACATTCCTCCCAGCAACTTCCTGGCTTTTATGGCTCGGCCTTCATCACTGTCCATAACAGACACACACACACACACACACACTTCCTTCCCCTGCGTTTGTCCAAATGTGGGCATTCCCACTTCCTGAGTTCCACGAATGCTGCTATTTTGTTCCGAGGCTGCATCCAAAATAGTTTTTTAAGGAGACAACATTCAAAATTAGAGCTTCATGCAGACATACAGCAACTTAAAACTTCAATAAAAGGCCAATGTTACATGCTAATGCTTCCATGCTAAAACTTTTATGTTAAAATGGAGAATCAGCTGATTGGTCAGTCTGTACATTGTGTGGTCTGTTTTTGCTGTTGCTATGCAGAACTGACCAGTGATGCTGTTCTGATCACCAGGAAAGATCACCTCCAAAAAGCCAGGTTAAAATAAATAAATACAAATCTTAATAGATAATAAATAATTTCCAACAGGCCAGCCATTATAGAAAATGATAAAAACACCTCAAGGTTAAACTCTGCATATTATTCCTTACTTTAATTATTAGCAGTGTAATTATGGTGTAGTACATCAGAAGGTACATTTTTATCAGTATGAGTATCCTGCCTCTAAAGGTGCATGAAAGGCTGTTTTTCTGATGTGCACACCACTTTCTTTTATTTCTAATGAGTGATATAGCGCCTCAAAGTACTGGTTAATATACAAGCTGGCAAGTTAGTCCTTTCTGGTTTATTCAGGTTGTGACAGATGGAAGTTTTACAACCGTTACCTGCAACTGAATGTTCAACCGGTCAACATGACCACTGCAATCATATGCACATGCTTCCATATTTTAATACACACCTGCACATTTCCAGTTTGCAAAACCCTATAACAGACTAAATGAAACACTAAATATCATTTTCATGTATTTCAATAAAGCTGAATTACATGTGCTGAAAGAAACTGAAGCAAAGGGAGGAAATCACAGTGAAGCTGCCTGGTAAGTTTCCTCAGGAGTTCTTTGGCTCATAGATCCATAAAGGCTCTGGTCACTGCTACTTCAACAAGCATGTATGTAATTTCATATAACCTCAACACTGTGATGTACCATCGCCGCTGGAAATTAAAGTGTTAAATCGCTTGGATGGCAATTTTCCACTGAGACAGGCCTCCAGCACTCAGCGTAACGGTTCTCCTTTGATTTTTATCTTTACTGCCAGGAAGTCGGCAAGGAAGCAAGGAAATAAGGATGTAAGTTCAACCCACCCCACAAACACTGCATTTCCTTAAGTGACCACTAGAAGTTATTTGGGCGTAATTTCTTGTGTATATTTAAGGCCTAAATGGGTGTCGTCTCAGTTTACAAGCTGCCTGTTTAGGTGACCGTCTGCCCCCCTCTGTTATCATGCTCTGCCACTTTACCCGTATTTGGATTAACCTAAAGTAAGGCACTGCAAAAAATAGTTGTCACAGAGGATTTGGCCATACAGAGTGCTACAGGTAAGCCATTTTTAACATCATAATCATCTTAATCTATTGTTTTAAAAAAAAACAACATACACAAAGTCTAAACATTCTACATTTAGACATTTCAGAGTATTTAGTGCAAATGGTACGTGAAACTATTAAACAATGTTTAATAATAAACAGAAAAACAACTTACTGTTTAGATTACTGCTGCGTTTAGCTTCGCTGTAATGCAACATGTAAAAAAGAACAGCAGAGTTTCTGTGTGCTACTCAGACAAGAGGATTTATTATTATTTGCTTAAGACATGTTTTGGATGTTTATTTTTACTGAACAGGTTAAAATGATTCAATACTCCTCAAACGCAACACACACACACACACACACAATGCAAAGGCAGCTGAACAGTTCAGGCATGTATTCATGTCCTCTGAGGCTTATAAATATGATATATATGTTTGCACAGCAGGCTTGTAAAGACAGACAACTGAGAGAGAAAACCCTGTGAAACGTTTTATGTGTCTGGTCATGGGGAATTTTCAAAATAGCCCACAACATATAGCAGAGTACATAAGTACATGCTTGTTAAAGTAGTTTACACTGACAGTGCATTGCTTGCATTGTATAGTTTTACTGAGCATAAAATGGACATGGTTGTTGCTAATTATAGTTTTTTTTATACCTGTCCAGTAACCTAAATATCAAATTTTGACAAAGCACCATAGAAAAATCATAAATAAAACAATCAAAAACCACTTATAGGTACCTTAATTGTTTAAAAAAAGAGTTTTTCATCCCTTAGCACTGAGTCAATGCCACAAAACAATTAATAACAGAGTGCCTTTTGTTTCACATCCAGCGTGATCTCATCGTATTAAAGGCAACAATTGTCCCATGAGCACCGCAGGCACCGAGGCGCATCAGCGACAGAGACGGGATGAGGTAAGACAGAACCTCACCCGCCTCCCTGTCTCTTAATCACTGCTGCCCACTCTTCTCCTTTAAACACACTTAAAGCCACACATGACCTCACATGGCATCATCCTACTGTATTAAGAAAATGTAGTGGTTTTAAACCAAGCTTGAAGAGGGAGTGTTACGCCTTAGTAACCTCTCATACACAAACTTAATTATGCACTGAGTATAGTAAAAATAGAGTGTATTTATATACTATATATAACTATTGTAATGTCTGGTGATGTACTGTGTTTCAGTTGTTCAGGCTGCATACTTTGTGTTTATACGGTATATTGTTTGGCCTGTTGTATACTGGCCTCTTGGGACCAATGTATACAAGCTGTGAACAGACTGGAGTATCCATATTGTCTCTCCTCCACTGAAACCACTGCAGTACATATGCCAGGCCTGTGAGTGGCGCTGTCACATTTCCACAGAAACATGCAAAAAGGACAGGGGGCATGCACACAAAACACGCGCGATATAAATTAAATAACATGAATCAAAAAACATGTTATTTTCTGCTTGCTACTCCTAGAAGATTTTGCCGTAAAATCAATAATAAGTTCAGTAGTTTGTTGTCGGAGGGAGTGCATACAGGTTAGGGGAGAGGTGGAGCTGTGGCGTCATCGTTTCAAAAAAGTTGTGTATTGTTAGTGTTTTCGAGCTCCTAAACACTGGATCTGTGTGGATGAAACACCCATACGAAAAAAAAAATGTGCATACGCCCTGGTGTTTACCTACTGCTGTGCTCGATGCATAACTCACTACACAGCCTTAAAAAAAGGAGCGTTATTGGAGCAGAAGCTGCTAAATGAAGCCTAGCTGCTGATGTTTTTTTTTTTTGCCTGTCTGTAAAAATGCATATTTTTACTGTAAAATAACCTCAAGTGGTCATTTGAGGAACTGCAACTTTTGGCCATGCTAGCAAAGATTTTTTAACCTGGTTGGTTCCCACTTGTTCCCACATGCAAGCAGCTTAATACTAATAATAATACACAGCATGTTTATATGTTCTACTGGGTCTTAATAATAGACTTAAAAATAAAAAAAACAAATGCTCAGTCAATTGTAGGTTTTTGGATGAACTTATTGAGATTATTAAAACCCTTATTAACAATTATGTAATCCAAGCTTTTTATGCTTATAGCCACGTGTCAACATAACTGTTTTTCTAATATGTCTTGGTAATACCTGAACAGGGGATTCAATCCTCAAAGAATTGAGGGATTAGTGCTAATTATTTCTAGATTAGTCATCACAAGTGGTCCTAAACAACACAGTGAATTGACATAATGAATGGCATTGTATATGTGCATTTAAATACTATTTGTTTTGACTTAGTAAGGTCAATAAGCTATATGTATGATAAGTGCATAACATCACTTATCATACAAGCATGCAGACACTGGCAGCCACGCATTGACCAGAAACATTCAGGTCTGGCTTGTTTCCCACACACACACTTTGTCTTATCCGATGACCTAACACTCCCGCTGGAGAGGAGGGAAGCACCGATAGAGAGAGAAGTATGTATTTACCTTCAGATCACCCTTCAATTACCATAAACACACACACATACACACACTTCTCACTGGCCCCACAGCATAGCAACAGGTTTTATCAACAAACACAGGGGTCACTCTCTCTGTGTGTTTGTCTGTTTGCAGCCCATATAAATTAAGTTTTCCTGCTCTGGACATGCAGAGTTGCATCACCCCACCACAGAAAGGTGTTTTCTATCACTCTGTCACTCTTAAACAAAAAGCTGGAAAACTTCACTTTCTTTTCCAAGTGTGAGACGAGGGAGTCTCCATCTGGGGATCCTATATAAACACACAGCCTGTATGCATCATATCAAACCACCGCACATTAGTCTCTTTAGCATTGTGTGTGTTTATGACTCTGTACATGTTTATATCCACTTTTATGTGCTTTTCTGCAGATGTGTTTGGCTGCGATCCAAGCACAGTGCATGGCACACTGCACCTTTTACATTGTGTGTATGGCACCTCAAACCACTGCAGTCAAATACAGGCAGATTATATGTGGCGTTGACAAGCAACACTCCATTCTTTGAAAATAAATACTTAGAAAGACATTAAACAGCATGTTTTTATAAGAAGGGTGTGTGCAGAAAAGCTTGTGAAAAATATTGACACTGGATTTAAAAGTGTGTATTTTGTGATTTATGTGCATCTGCGTGTGCTTGTGTGGGTCTCATTGAGGGGGCCTCAGCACCAAGAGTGTGTCTGTGTGTGTGTGTGTGGGGGGTTCCTGTTCTTTCTTGGCGAACACAACTGGAACAAGTGGATGAGGAACAAAAGTGTAACACAACACTCAGTGTGATTTATTTCTAGTGAACTAATCAGTTTAAAGTTTTTAAGGCTGCTCGTTACTTAATTTGACAAACGACACCTTCATGCGATGTGTCATGCAGAGAAAAGCATGAGTCTTTCACTGGTAGAAAAGGGAATAAAGATGTTAAATCCCACTAAAAGGCGAGTTAAGGAAAGGACTTTTGCGCCTTATATCTGCTCTGTTTCACTGTGACAATATAATTGGAGGGTTTATGAAGACAGGGGGAGAGCAGGGGACCTGCAGACTGGTCTGTGTGTGTGTGATAACTTAATTGTTTATATTTGGTAGGGTCTGAAGTTTCATCTGGTATCACTCAACTTGGATTTAGTTTTGTTTGTTTTGCACACACACTCCTTTGAAAACTCTTTCTAAACTTACACGCGTGCATTGAACTCCAATATAGCTGTTTTAGATTCAGACTGAGTGAGCTGTCATTTCCCCCCAAAATGAAAAGAAAACACACAATCCCCCCCTGGACAGAAAAGAGAGGAAGAAGAAGAAGAGAAAAAAATGGAACGAGGAACACAGGAATGAAGACAAAAATAGAGAAAAACATGAAAGGGAAAAAGAACTGAGCAGAAAAAAAGTTAGCAAAATCTAACACCTACACCTAGTTTTAACAGCCTGCACTCAAAGAAAAAAAGTCTACATTTATAGTTGATATGTAAACTCTGATACTTGGAGTGGGACTGATCACCATAGCAACCAAGAAAGTGGCAGGGAAGCTTGTTGCAGATGGGAAAGGTTTTTGTGAACACTGAAGTGAAGGGGTGGAACATGAAAAATTACACACCGAAAAACTAAATTTACAAAAAACAGCCAACGTAGCAGGGAGGCTAGATAACCAGCTCATTATGAGAGTAAGGCCTTTTCTCTGTTGTTCAGCAGCATCCCCTGAATTTTATCAATGAACAAGGAGGAAGGAGAAAAAAACATTTTATTGGATGTTAGATTAGGATATGCCCTTTACTGGCATTTTTTTCATTATCTAGATCATTAGAAATGTGCTTTAGGGAACTGAAGTAAAGAAAATCAATCCTTATGTTTGTTTTTGATGGTTTTATTATGAGCAAGCAATCTTTTAGAGTCTGATCTGAACCAAACTGGTAGCTGTATGGCTGAGCATCACATAGTAGTGTCCAAACTACACCACAGACAATGGGTCAAAGGTCAGATTTTCAAACCAGCAGTATAAATCTAAGCAGGGTGAAGTGAAAGGGCAGGCACAATCTACTTGTTCTGCTTATATAACAACAAAATGATAACAATTTGTACACAGGCACACATAAAAAACAACTCATTACACAACGCAGCAGTCATTTAAACGTGTCATTTGAAGATCAGACCCTGGTGGGTCTCAGATGAAAGTTCCCAGAATCTCTCTCTCTCTCTCTCACACACACACACACACACACACACACACACACGCACTTTCTCATACTTCACACTTACGCTCAAAATGTGGCATATGCAATGTAGGGGCCAAGAGGAGGTTACACACACACACAAACACAGTAGGGAATGCAGAAGTGTATATCTAGGGTAAAACAGATAAGACCAAAGGGGGATGTAACGTAAACTAGAAAATGACAGGAAACAAGCTGTTGTACCTCTATTATCTTGACTATAGATGTTATTAAACTGTCTTTTCTATTATTTGTTATGCAAGACCTGCCCTAAAGTGCCCCTGCCCTTCCAGCATCTGCCAAAGTCACCCGAAGGCTAGTTCAGGCTCGCTCACATTCAAGAAATGACTTCACACATCTCTGAAATATTACTGTCATGCTTGTAGGGTTGCTGCGATTTTGACTTTCATTTTATGTCTTACACCTTGATGCAAAGACAGCAATGTCTATTGTACTGTATATAGAAATGTGCTCCTAAACTGACCTTGTTAACCTACTAAGGGAATTAAATCTTAAGTTCAACTTTAGAAAATTCAAGGACAATTGAGAGATTGATTGTGTTGCAAAAGCAATTTAAATTTAAGAAGTGGCCCCCTACGTTTTTTCATCGCAGTAGCTAGATGGGGTAAAGCTCAGCTGCTGTTCATGGCTTATCTGGCAGGCAGCCATGTTTTTTTAATGCATCAACCACTCAGAGGTCAAAAAATTGTACATTTAATGCAGCTTATATGTAAGAAGCTGACAGAGTCATGTCACTGAAGATTTGTTGATGGCTTTTTTGACACTTAAACTTTTACTGTTGCCATCTTTTTTTCACTTTTTTGAGTCAGTTAAGTCACCCACTACTGGCTATTTGAGAAAATAAATGCAGATTTTTCTGCATCTCTTAATGCTGCATTCACTAAAACTTGAGATACAATTGATTACCTCAGAGCAGGCACTCATTATTATTATTATTTATTACAAGTTGCTAATCACAAACATACCTTAAAGATTAAAGGCTGGTGTTCTTTTTGTAAAGTTGCTAAACTTAACCATCCTTCTCTGAAAGTGTGGTGGTTCTTTGAAATACAACTGTCATGCTTGGAGAGGCCGTGTGATTCCTACTAACTCTGTATCCACACTCCACACCCACTTGCTGTGCACTATACATAGAGAGTGACTTGGAGGTGTAAAGCTTTCACACCATAGGAATAGATTCATCATGGCAGCTTCACACAGACTTCACATGAAAACCTCATAAATCCAATTTCGGCAAATTACACGCCTTCCTTTGAGAACATGTCATGAACTGAGGAGACCCATTGAGAGACAAGCTGATCAGCGTCACAGATAGAATCCAGAGGCATCATCAGCATTTAAAGTCCTGTGAGGTTCAAATAAAAGGGGTTTATCTTACAGTAGCTTATAAACCCAGCAAACATCCCAGTGGAGTATTTAAGTTGCAAGCTAGTTGACTGCTGGTCAGCTTGTTAGCATTGTTAGGAGAGAAGCTAGCACTAAATCTCTGTTGTTCACTCTAAAAAATAAAGGTAGTTGTAGTTTGAACACTTGGTTATCAAACTACCTACCTAGCTTTGACATCACTATCATGTGCTATAGCCCCATTACATTTATATCATCATTCTTTCACATTTTTTATAAGGACTAAATGTAACATATACATCACTAGACCTGCTGCATATAATGTATAAGTAGCAACCAGACGTCCATCCAGCTGTTAAAAGTATATAGCTTTGACATATGAGATGCGTAACATAACAGCAATGATCAAACACATACAAACCACAAGTGTGAGCTGCCATTGACATACAGGATGGGATTTCTTTAACACTCACACGTGCACACACGCATGCACATTTCCGCTTTCTAGGCAACCACGTGTTTTCCCTCTCTCTCTCTCTCTCTATGTCTGTCAACATATAATTAAGCCATCAGAGTTGAAATGAATGGTTGGCATATGTGGATATAAACATTTACATTCTGAGACGCATGATATGATCATTACTGCCATAGCTAGTGGCAGATTGCAGGCCAAATAGTGCTATAGGTTCTCAGCTGCTTATCTGTGTTTACTTTGCCAGCACTTTCAATGGGTTATTGATAGGTAATTTAATTCTTGCCAATTGCTGTGAAAATACATACCAGGCTTTAGTGTCAACTGCTGTGGCAGCTAACTGTGGTTACAGTACCCAGAAGTGGAGTATATTACCAGCATGGGGGGGGCTATCAACACATTATTTCATACACCAAACCCAACATATTTGTCACTATAATAAATAGTAAAATTGTCCACACTCAAGTGTAAAAAAATAAAAAAGTGCAACCGAGCTGAATGAACAGAAGCTGCAGTCATGACTGGTGCGTTTGGAGGTGGGAGGTAAACAACCAGTTTTTTGGCACTTCATAGATTCGGTGAAAATACTAGTGTAGGATTTTTGGCAGAAAATAAGCAGAATGAAGTAATTTAAATTAGACAAATCTATAAAATGCACATTGAGCTCCTATACAGTTTGCTGTCTCTTAACAACTGTGCATTTATCTAGCGATTAGCCCCCTCTAAACATAGGCATGCCATCTGGATTCCTGTCACAGTGAGTCCCTCAGTTACTTTTCCATAAAAGTTGTGACGGCAATCTCACCAGGACAAACCACATAATAGTTACTCTCAACTTATCTGAACTGATTACAGGTAGGAGTGCACAAGATTACTGCTTTGAGGCTCTGCAGATTTTTGGCTTACATGCACATGGCCCGGCTTTTCTTATGTTCCTTGAAATTGTCGACACTCTGACAAAAAATACCAAAAAGTACCAAAGAGATGTTTATGAAAATGTAACATGTACTGTACATCCACATTCTTGCTCAGCTAGGCCTTTTCTCTCACATGTGTCACTTACACACACTCACCCTTTAAACACACACACACAGCTTGTCTTGAGTAATAGCACTTTGTTCACCAGAGACTGTGTAGCTAAATATACCAGTAACTGATAGCCGTGCTGGTTGATGGGCAGGAACACTGCTGCCCCTGACACTGATACAGAAGATGAATAGCAATAGACAGGGTGTGTGTGTATGGGTGTGTGTGGTTGCTTTAGGAAAGCTGCGAAAGAAACATCCTCTAAGAATTAAACTAAATAGGCATTAAAAGATGAAAAAGTTCCCCTCACGCTGACCCCCTTTGGTTGGCATTAGTGCGTACCTGTTCTTTTGACCCACAGCTACACTAGAGGACTTTATTAGCCTTTGCACCTAGGCCCTAATTGATATTTGATGGATGTTGAAGATCGTATCTTGGTCTTAGAATAGAGTAGAAACACTTAGCCTACTCCAGAGAGCCACACAGCATCCCTCTGATCCTCAGCTCTCACGTAGGCAGGACATACCACAGCTCTGTGGTAAAGCCAGGACAGGAGCGGTGATTCAGAGTGACCACCAAAGAAAGAAAATGGAGATGAAAGGGTTGGAAAAATAGGAACCGAGAAGGGGAAACAGAAGGAAGAGAGAGAGTGCACTGGCGAACAAATGCAGAACTTTCTTTCTGTTTCTATCTGTTGCTGGCTCTGTCGTTTTTTGGGAGCACTAACCTGTAAAGGGCCGCTGGCCGGCATTGTGGATCTCAGCGATGTCAGGTCGATGTCTCGGCCCTGCTCTCCTCTCTCAGTCTTTCCAAGTCCCTGCATAATACGGCCCGTAGTAAGCAAGCAACCAAGAATACACACACACACACTTGAATGTTGCCCTCACAGCAGTGAAAATGCTAATGCAAGGATGGCAGTGGTCGCTATGAAAGGAAATTACCCTGGACGCCAGGCACCAAGCACCAGGCCAGGCCAGGGAGGACAACGGAGAGGGACAAACAAACGCCTTATTCACCCCATCCTGGTCTCCCCCTCTCCTCATCCCTCACTTTGCCCTCTTTCAGTCTGTCTTTTCTCCCAGTATTCTGTCCCTGTACTAAAGTTTCTAAAGTCAAATGATTATCAAATTGAAAAGCAGGCAAATATTGTGTGTATGTTATAAAGTGATATATTAAAAGCCTTAGTAGATATCTGTGGCTGTATTTGTAGACTGACCACTGCAAACCTTTAAAAGCCAAAGCTCGCCAATTTGTGTCTATTTGTGCCTGTTTGCTCAACAAAAACATTCTGCTGTATTTTCCGTTCAAGTTAACCGAGGTCAGATGTGTTCCTGTTAAAGCACTGAGGCTCCACTGTTGAAAGTTTACAGCTCTTTAAAACCAGGGGACCCCAGGCTACCGAACAACGATCCAAAGATACCATGAGCACAGGAGACGGGCCAAGAAATATCAGAATCTGCTTCTGACTGATCGTGTACCAAAGCGACTCGACTAGTGTCACATCGAGATATTACAACAACATCTGTGGTATTGGCATGTAGTCTCAAAATCACCTATCCAACTACTCAACCCTAACCCTAACCTTCTATGACATGCCTTTCATTGCCATGAAATGAGACACACAAAAACGTTAGATAGAAACGACACACAAGACATGCACAGACCGGTAGCCCCGGTAGCTTTACAGCATGTTCCAGAATATGGTTTACCAGTCTGAAACTAGTTTTACTTGCCACTACATATTCTAACCCCTAAACTGAAGCCAGGTTCCTGGACAGTTCATCTGCTTTCCCATCTCCTGTTTAAACACACGTTGTCTTAACAAGTATCACATTTCTCTCCTTTATGGTCTCTTTGCCTTTATGTCCATTATGTGGGTTTCTCCCTGTACACAGGACATCTGGACTCAAGGTAGAGTTTTACTTCATCTCTATACCATCTCTAGATTGTCTGAAACAGCCCTTTACGTGGCTCAATATAATATCGTGATGGACAGCAGCTCACAGTGAACACAGAGAACATTCAGCAGCCTAAGAATCAGATATGTCTCTCCGGAGCTGAAAGAGACCAAAGATAGAGCAGGATCACAGCGCATAGTGCTGTCATAAAAAAAGGAAATAATATCCAGCCGTGAGGGACTAGAAGAGAATGTTTTTTAAATTAAAATGAAGTTTTATTACAGTTTAAGCTTGAATGGCCTTTTGTAAAAACCCAAGGTAACACAGGAATGTGCTGCTGCTGAAAGTGAGAGACCCATAGAAACTCAGAGGGTCACGTACACACCGTACGGCAGCCTGCCTGCCTGCTCCGAAAATAACACACCACAAACAAATACACAAAGTCTACAGAATCAGCTCTCCGTTGTGGATGATTACCTGCTCTATTCACACAAACGCTGTAGGTTTGTTTTAGATTTTTTTTAGGGCTGAGCTACAGATAAATCAAGAAAGCATGTCTTCTTTTCCTATTTGTTCAAACAGTGTGGCATTAGTGCGCTGGGGGCAGAATGTAGCTGTCAAAAATGACTTAACTGCTGCAGGCTCAAACACACATAAGGCAGGAATTTCATTAGGTTAGGTGAACAGAACATGGCACACAGGGTGAGCGCAGCAAACCTTTGTACTACTTTAAGATTCAGGAAAAAAGGGGCCAACAGATAATGTTTCTTAGTTGATCACATCTAAGCATTCTTATGTATTTATTTTTAAATCTGAGGCATTAATCATTCTCTTACTCTCCTGACCTACATCTATCTCATTTAATAATAATATTGCATCCAGGCCTTCAGCCCTCTACAATCGTTAACTGCTGACAGAAATAAAGAGCACTGTAATTAATTTCCTGAGATAAGTATTATAAAGCTCAATATCCATCAACCCTGATGTCCGTTTGGAGTGGACCTGCACTAATATGCTCTAAAACAGAAGCAGATAAAGATCATGCATGAGCACAAATGTACAAAACCACCATGATCTGTTTGTGTTGGCAGCGCTCCCACTGTGCATCTCTCTCAAATAATGGATCACATGTTTGAAAAGAGGGTAAAAGCAGAAACATCTGCCCTTTCACTTCTTTCTTATTTCATTATGAATTTGCATTAGCTTCCAGGAACTCTAATCTTTGTGGTGTTACAGAGTTACGATTTCAATCAATTCAGCAGCCCACAATGGACTATTTGACTTGCTGGCCTAAATACCAAGTTAATCCCTAAATGAGAGGTAAAAAACAAACTGGCCTGCCACAGATTTTTTTCTTTAATCATTCCTAGAAACTAAGAGTTTAAACGAAACAAATCATTATTCAGCCAAAACCTCCTCATTTTCTGCTTCCAAGAAATAGAGAGCCTTCAGATGTTTCCAGTTTTGCTATTCACAGTTCTTCCTAGAAAGAATAACTGCTGTGGACCGTTACACACATCTTTACTGACTCTCTTGGATTATGGAGATTTACACTCACATGCTTTTGACAGCCTGCTAAACTGTACATTTTGGTAAACACGAAGTACATTAGGGTGGAAGTGGTGGTTAGAAAAGGGGCGGATTAAAGAGATTATTGGCTAGTTCATGCATGAACAACTGGAGGCTAAAGAGAAGCCACTACGTGTAATTTTGTTTAATTTTCAGGTATGAGTGAAGCCTTCAGGGGCTTTGGTGGACAAGAAAATGGTGGAAATGAAAAGATTGACTAGAAATGCATGATTAAAACTAACCAAACAGCAACTAAAATGTACAGTGTCTGTAAATAAGCCAACCTGTCCAACCTCTGGCTGCATCTCTATGTGTTTATGGGGGCAGGGACCTGCTGTGAAGGTAGCCATTATTTGGCGTAAATGGCATAATGTGTGTGTTCACCTAACCCTGTTTTTTAACACCTAACTCTTACAGTAATTACAAATTACACTTAACCAAAGGCTGACTGCAAGTGAACACAAAACAGCGTGCGGTGTCAGGGGGAGCTGAACCCTAGACACCTCAGCTGCATGTATCTCCCACCACCTAACATGGACTTTTGCAGCAGTATTGTCCTACGATTGGATGATGTCCAGCAATAAAATTTTATATGTTCAGGATAAATGTAACCATGGACATGTCTACTGAGTCAGTTTTCACAGTGAAACCACCATATTTGTAGTTTTAGAAACCCTTCACTTCACTTGGTCATAAAACCTGACATCAACACCGTGGATGGTGGACTCTCAATTGTGAGCAGTGTTATTGATAGCATGTTCTCTGTGCCAACAGAGATGCAATTTGCCTGCAGTCATTTGAATCCTTTGAAAAAATGAACTAAGCTGTTGTTTGTGAAAGTGAAAGCAGGACACGCCTCACATCTCACACTAAGCTGCTGAGGGCTGACATGAAGTGATGTTCTCACTTCTGCTTCACATGCCATGTGCTGCTTTATATCTAATATGGAATCATGTGTAAGGTGGTGCTGAGGTTCTTTCTCTGCATGAGACACGTGTGTGAAATCAGATTGTTTAAGATTTCTGACATGATCCTGTCACTGTATCATGTGGGTTTGCAAGTAAATTAGGAGACTGAGACTTGATTAGAAGCCTGGCTTAGACTTGTCTCTGATGACCTTAGACTTGATTTGGACTCTTAAAGAACTTAGATGTCACTCTGACTCATTTCCAAGCTATCAGTCTTTGTGTGATTCAGTTGTTTTGTCTCTCTCTCGCTCTCTGCCTCTGACAAAGCTCATCCTTCAGTAGTTGAGTACCAGGCAGCGCTAACCTCTCGCTCTCTACCTCTGTGTCACACACACACACATTCACCAGACAGTGCCAGTCTCTCATCCGTGCAATGATAAAGAGGCCTTTATGCTCCAGCACACACACACACACATTTTCCACACTGTGGCTGTATGTCCACACAAGACACACACACACACACAGGCTCAACAGGTAAGCTACTTCAAAGTTAACAGGGCGACACATCTAAACCTGTGATGGTAGCCGATAACAGAGAGTCTACATTATGCCCACATTCACGTGCGCGTACATCGGGATGAGGGTGCACAACACATCAAAGTGTTAGTTTGTGTCACTGACAGATGAACAGGTGCGTGTGCTTTCATGTTCCACCTGCTCAGAGTGTGTGTTTTACTTCAGTCGTCCCCAAAGTCTCACTGTGAAACAACTTTACGAGCTATTCTGTTTATATTGTAAATATAATCCTGTGACTTGCTGTACACTTTAACAACAAACCGACACATCTATTATTATTTTGTTTTGAGCCACGGGGTGGGATCATGTCTAAACATGAAGCAGGTAGCACAGATTAGCTTTTAAGGAAAGGTTTCTGAAGATCTAAATAAAAAAAGAAACAAATAAAAACACACTCTAAGAACAATAGATAATGAGGACAACTGCCACAAATCTATACCAATAAAATATTTCAACATTATTATACATTATTTCATTATTTTGAGAAAAAGGGCTCTTTTATGACTCTAAACCCTTAGCCAATATACTTGTTTCTCCTCCTTGAGCTAAGCTAAGTTATTTTTGCCCTCAAAACAAGCTCTGACCAGCTTTGGAGGAGGATGCCAAAGGATGGACACTTTCCTGATGTGTAGCCTGAGCAAACAGGACTGTTATAAGGCCAACAAAAAGAGGGTCAACGACTGATTCTTACCTATTTAAGTGTACCTCTGCCCTGGATCCCCGCTGCATCCATTTATACCCTCCTGTAAAATTAGGTCTGCAGTCGCTCCAGTTTATGGACAGTGCATGTTTTTAAAGGTGAAATTTGAATGACACAACAGTAGGGAAGTGTGGGGGTGTCACACACATGCTGTACATGTGACAACAGTACAAAAATCAAATGCTTTTATACTCCTGCTTATTGAAAATGAAATTCAGATGAAAGAAATGACTCACTTTCTTTCTTAACTGACCTGTTTTTGCACATAACACATAAACACACACATGCTGTGAATCCACTCAGGAAATTGAATCTTAAGCTGCGGATAATTACAAAATGTTGCACAATCTAACTTTTGAAACATGTTTTGGGGTACCTTTGCATGTAGATAACAACAGAAACCTGCAGGTCGGGTTGTCTTGAGCCGACTGCCACTTTTATCCTGCTTTTGTATTACATTTTTACTTTGACAGGGATTCGCTGCACAATAATGCAGAGAGAGAGAGAGAGAGCTGGAAAAACAACTACGAGCTAAAAGCCCCACACTTCAGTATTTATGACAATTTTGATTTGTGCAATGAGGCTGTGGTGCAGACAGACACACACATGCTGAGACTACAGCTGGATTCCATCAAATTCTGGGATGTAAATCCTTTAACTTATAATTATTAAGAAATACTTAGCTTTAACATGTGTTTAACAATGTTTTATGTGACCACTAATGCTTTATTACAGGTGCTGACACACCAAATCCTGCCTGTCAGGGTATCCTGGAAGGCAAAAACCAAGAGAAATATTATACTTAAGTATAAGTACTTACTTTTTTTAAGCTGTGTTAAAAATAAATCCATTTCTATATGGAGTAGACCAAGTTATGTAACCTTTTCTTTTTGGTCATATTACTCTCCTCTCCTTTCATCATTAAAAAATGCAATAATAGTTCAGGCCCAGAGCGCCGCCACGCCATATTTAACCTATACTCTTAAGACCTCGGGGAGAGGGAGACCTCATTTACAATAATTACCTCTAATTTGAACTCTTTGCAGCGAGTGAGAACATGTGTAGATAAATATGTTTGGCCGCAGCAGGATAATGGCTTTCTGACATGCTCTGTGGGGAGACGTATATGGAACCACAGAGCAATGGAGACAAGCTTCACAGTAAGATCAGGTGCAATGAGTCAAAATGGAGTTTAATGGAGAGTGATAGACTGAACTCTTTAGTGTCACTATCTGGTAGAAGACTGTACTACACAATGATTTAACCCCAAACTGGCACTTCTAAATGAGTTAATTATGTAAATGTAAGTGTAATTCTCCCCTATCTCTGAGAATTTAGGTGTCTGCAAGGCTTTGTCAGGCACACACACACAGAGGAGGATTTGAGAGACAAAGTGAGAGAGCTGCATGCAGTATCACCAAGAAGGGAAGTGACACGTTCACTGTCGCAACTTGAGCCCATTCTTTGACACATATACAATAAACACACTGAGTTACTGTCAAAGAAGCCAAAAAAAGCTAAAGAAAGAAATTAAGTTAGAAGCAGCAGCAGTTTTATTTTATTATTTTTAAATGTCTAAATGGTTGCTGTTCTTATTTTTACACAATGGAAACTGTGGTTAATTGTCAGTATATTGAATTGAAAAGAGCACCTTCAGCACTGACCCTGACTCCTTCTGCTGTATACATTTGCATAAGATGCACAGTGTCAGCTCTTTATATCTGCTCACATACACTGTATTGTTATGTTTAGGATCTTAAATAATGGAACGAGTCTGAAACATGGCCCTTTTAAAGTACATCAAAACCACAAGCAACAACCTTTGTGGTGTCAAAAACTGCAGTTCCTCACATGGCCACTTGAAGGCCTGCTCCTAAAGTGAGTCAAACCCCATAGAACCCAATGATAAAATGTCCAAATTTACAGTAGAAATAAACCTGGTATGACAGCTGTATGACCCAGCTGGCTGGAGCCTAACCCAGCTATCAGCGGGTTCAGACCAGAAATTCCATAAAACTGCTAACCAGTGCACCACCATGCCACCCACATTTAGATTATATTTCAGTGATAATGCTAAACCAAAGGAGTTGACAGCAACACACAGACACACCCACACACACAGGCTTACTTTGACTACCTGAGCTGAGTTTCAACACTTTCTCTTACCTGTTGACGCTGGTCAGGGAGGACAACTTTTTGCTGACATCAGCAAGAGAGGTCGACAGAGGTCACACCGTGTCCTTTAACAAATCAGCGACACACACACACACACACTTGAAGAAACTGAGACACAAACTAGTCCCATGCAATGACAGGTTTTAACATACAGAGACAGTCATGATTTTGAACATGCAGTAACATATGATCAACGTTATTGATTGATTGATTGATTTGTCTGATTTATGCAGAACTGTCTGAATGCAGCTAAGGTACAGAAGAAGCACGACTGTATGCTTGATATAGGAGGTGAAACAGAAACCACAGCATTCACACATATACTGTGAACGAACATACACACATTCTTTTTTGCATATTTGCTCTTAGTTAGGCTTTAATCTCAAGCTTCCTCTTTTGCTTGCTTGTGATTACTTGTGTGTGTGTGTGTTTGCAGGATAGTTGCAGGACCAGAAAAGACATGTAGGTACATTTCAGTGTACATTTACCCATTTTAATACATACAGTACAAAACACTGCAAGTATCATGTTGTGGTGTGAGTAGAGCTATGAGCCATGGATCTGTGATGCTGTAGCATACTTACCACAAAATGCAAATAAGATGAAGTGAACAGATGTGATCAAATGAGAGCTGAAGGAAACTTTTCTCTCTCTGGTTGTCTCTTTTATTGGTAGCATGAAGAAAATATAACATATTTGTGCCAATTATGTGTCTTCCAATTACTTATGACATTCTGCATAAAGGTCCAAAGGACAACCCCACAGCAGGATTGTACAAAATTCAGATATTTAACAATGAAGCTTTACTATATACAATGCATCCTGAAATTCACAGCCAAATTTGGAATCAGGCTGTAACATGACAAAATGTGAAAAAAAAGTAAAGCACTGTGAATACTTTGCGGATGCAGTGTATATTACATATGATTACAACATGAATGTCATAATATTATTGAGATATTATTCAGTGGACGTTATGTACACAATACTTTATTATAGTAAATATTTTTTAACATAAATTCACATTAAAAACATACTCTATAAAACAGATCATTAAAATTGTAATCACTTTCAAATTGTGGAAAATGATAAGACAGCACTTCATTTCCCAGAATACCTTGCTGTATCCAAGTCTTCACAATGGTTGTCCAAATATTAGGCCGTTTTATTTGGAGCACACTCCAGTGAAATAAGTTAATTGAGGGCCAGGGCTAGTTGGTACTTTTGATTTTTGTAATTACAGCAACATGCAAAAATGATAACACACGTAAACACCTGTTGAGAGGATATTTAGGGTGGCAGGATATTCAGACCAGAATGATGACAATGACAAAACATCTGAGGAACTGTTTACCATTGCCAATGCCTGTAAAGTAGCTACTTTAATAAATGAGAATTGCATTGACCGAAACGTTTCATTTTATTACTCTGAATTAAAGATATTGATAATTATTCAACATTAAGGGAATGCATGCTTAATGTTAGTGTCTGTGCTTCGATTTGGAAGAAAAATGTATGTTAAAAGTATCACATTCTCACTGATATGTGATAAGAATACATTTCTCTGAATTGCAATGAATTCAATTTCACTTCCTGTAATTCCACAGACTAACCCACAGGATTGCATTTATTTGATTAAATCTACTTCGTGTCATAGAAAATTAAAGTCTTTCTAAAGTTAAAAATATGTGCAAATGTGTGTTTCATATGGAGAAGGTAATCAAGTTTTTAATGTAAATACTTTAGCCAGATATCAGTCATCCATCTGCCAGAGCAATATGCTACTACTTTTTATCCACATGCCAGCCCTAATCTCAAAGAAAATCTCACATGCCATATGACCTACCTAGAAATCATAAAGAACTATGCTGAAGATGGAAAAACAAGTTAGACAAGGCAGGTTGAGTTTAGATAGTGTCACTGTTTGATGGACAGAGAGATAGCGGTAGGTTACAGGGCAAAGAGAGAGATGGCAAAAGAGCAAAGGGTTAAAATAATACTTTAAGTTTATTACAAAAAAAAAATCCAAGCCAGCAAATGACAGATTATGTTGTCATAATCTCTTAGCTAATATCTCTGCTGGTAAAGCTGTCAATCAAGTTAACATGACCTACTTTAACAAAAGATATGTGCCCTGTGACTAAAATCAACCCAGCCACAGTATCTATACAGATGTTAGCTAGTTAGCAAGTGATGCATCAACACTAATGGAAGCCTGTTACCATCCAGATTACAAGTTGATTGAGGTGATCTAGCAATGCACCCTGCTGTGTGAAAGTTTGTGTAATTTATTCTGATCGATAATAAATACAGAAGCTGTTTTCATAGCATAAGCTTGATGTTACAAACCGGTCTGTTATATATAAAGAAATTATTATTAGATAGTGAAACCAAGTAGTTTAAGACTATCCAAGCCAAAAATGACAAAACCACAGTCCAACACAAACCCCCATCCAGTGGTTGAAGGCCTGGGCTTTGGGTATTGTCATGTCATTCTCCAGCACTAGCTTGCAATGGATGTCCCAGTTGTGTCAAGCAGCTAGTCTTGCTGTGTCCAAAATGTTGGCTTTTAACTGTATTTTTTTTATCTAAATTTATATTTGTGGATAGTCAGATTGTTGTAATCTTTAAACAAAATCACTCCAGCTGTCCCCTAAATGTGTCCATCATCCATTTTCATGCATCTCTCACCAAGAACATAAGTAAGGATAGAAAAACATCCCTCAGTAAAAGAAAGTGAAAGAAAACTAGTTGCATAAACATTGGCTTCATAGCATCACTGAGGCCTCAAGTTTTGCAGCTACGATGATGTCGATCTCACTGTAGGTGTGTATTGGTGTAGTATTTGTAGAACCTTGGGGCCAAAACGTGTTGTTCCAGAATCCAAATGCTAATACTGCCCTCAGGTTTAGGTCACAGCAGAGACAGAGGATAAATCAGTCATTCTGACAGAGTAATTTTAGTCAGGGCCACTTTTATGGGTTTACTCAAAAAAGAGGCAAAGGTGACGGAATGCTGAGGCATTCCGTCACAGAAACATACATGCCAAAGTATTAACCTCACACACACATTTCTAGTATTGTAGTAAAACACATATGGCCTCTTAACATATTGACACCTTAAAATATGTTCTGAATTCAGTAAAGCAAAGTGTAGGGTAAACATGTGCAGAATGTGTGCATATGTGTGAAACATCACCTCACATGCACACAGCATTTGTCAGGTCAGAATTCAGGACACAAACTGAATGATTCGCTCTGTACAGTAACATCTAACTCTTGGTGGTCATGTGAAGACCCAAAACAACAAGTTCATGACCCAGTTTGTGCCTCCGCCTACAGGCTACAGATATGAGGAGGGTGCAGGAGTGTTTGCTGTTTGTGTGAACAGTGGACAGTGAAAGCTCTTTTATTTGAATTAGTCAGGACACTTTGCAGGCTACAGACTATTCAAGAAGCAAAGTATTAATGATAAGATAGAAATGAGTAAATATAGCAGCATTCATTTCCAGCGCATACAACTTGATAAAAGGTCCACCAGCCTTTGTGCCGTCATCCACTACCTTGTCTCAAGGGTTTAGCATCCATGGGCATAAAACAAAACAAACAACAACAAACAAACAAAAGCAACATAAACAAAACTATAATATTAAAACAAATATATGAATGAAGCAATAAATTAGCGTACATATGTGTCTAACGAATAACAAGCATTCCTGATTATCCAAAAATCTGGCAACTGATGTGTTAAACACAAAATTAAAGCATGAAACACTTCATGTTGGCTGCATCTGCAGCTGTGTGGTAACTCACCATGCTGGAGTCTGCCTTTGCCTGCTACTGTCAATGAAGTAGGGATTAGTAATGTCACTTCCGGTTTGACTCATCAAAATAAGATTCAGTGAAGCGTTGACGTTTTTCTCAGACTAACCTCTTTTAGGCAATTTCAATAAAACAAAAGTGTGTCGAGTTTAATGCATTTTATTTTTTGTTGTGGTTGTTTGCTGTAAAAAACAGACTAGAAAACAGGAGAAGACGAGTGAGAGCTGAATGAGTTTCACATGTAAGGACTGCCAAAATCAATAAATAAACAAATGATTAAATAAGGAAAAACTAATAAAATATACTTATTAAAAGTACATAGTGAAAATATTTACAAAATGTGACATACATTAATCTTCCTATTATTTACTTTGTTCATTCGGTTTAATTACACAGTCTTTGTTTAAAACGTTGAGTTGAGCTTCCCGGGTTTTATTTTGAAAGAACGCAGCTCTTCCTCTATCATCCGGTTTAATGGCGGGCGATTGACGCGGGTCTGCTCTGTGAAAGCTCAGCCGTCGGCTTGACGAGTCATCGCCAGAGAGAAGCAGCACAGAGCAGAGCACACGGAGCCGCTGTCCGATGGCTTGAAAACGGGGGAATAAGCGTGGACACAGCGGATTTACTGCATCTCATAGACCGAGAGGAGCGCAGCTGCGGTTTCCGGAGCGGACTGGATGTTGATACGGATTATCATTTAGCATCTTCGAGTGTCGCCGCTTGGTTGCAGACAGACTGAAAGTAGTACCGACGTGACACAGCGGGCGAACTTGGCATCTGTGGGAGGTGTCTGTCTGTCGGCTTTGCCTCACTACACGTACCGCTGCTCGGAGCCTGTTGTCCAGAGGATACGGTTGTTGCTAAATTCTTGTAATTTACTTATTTTGTGTGTGTTTTTTTGGCAACCAACTGTGGCTTTAACGTGACGCACCACACTGACATTAGTGCTGTGTGTCGTAGCGGACCCCCACTGCAGAAAGGCTTCATCAACTTTTTATCTTGATATTTTCTTCGGCACCAGCACTGCACACACCGATGTAACAGGTAAAGTTTCATTTCTGCGCCATTATATTGCTTTATTATCCCATTCGTGACCGGTCGTGTCTTGTTTTTGCCTGTAGGCAAAGTTAGCCTCGCTGTGTTGAGTTCCTCAACAGGCAGCAGCAGCAGCAGTCAGTGAGCCCCTCACTGCACCGTGTGGCTGCAGAGCACACAATTCAGGACGTGTATCACCAATGTAAACCATGCTCAACAAGCAACTAAGTTATCAATGAATGCACCATCAAATTTTCACACGAACTTAACATATATTACGTCATAGGTTTGTTTTATCAATAATTAGAGCTAGTAGAGACCATTTTTGGGCAGATTTATTTGCTCTTCTGCACATTTTACCTTAATATGCAGTTTTTGTCATATTAATAGATTAATAAAAAATTAAAATAATTAATATTAATTTTTATGACGTATTAATTGAAACTAGAAAAGTTTGATTGCTGAAGAAATGCAAGTTTGATTGCTGCAGCTGAAGCATTGCTTTGAACGCTGATGTGAAGGATTGCTCTGAATTGCTGGAGAATCTGCAATCTGAATTTAATTTGCTGAAACACAGTTAAGAATTTGAAAAGATGAAGCTGTTATTTTGAAAAGTAGAAAATGTTTTAATATTATGAAGATATGAAAAAGAAACGGCTGAAGACAAGAACGGTATGAAGTCATGACCTTAAAGAACAGCCTGTGAATATACCATATGAAAGGTCTGAGGCTGGAATAATACCATAAGACTATAAGAAGCACAGGCTGTGTGATTTGAGTGTGAAAAAGTAGTATACAGCTGAAGGATGATCAATATGACAGTTCTACAAATATGGCTGCTTTGTATGCTGTCACCATGGTAAGAGTCGTCTGCCTGCCTGTATCCAGGGCAACCTGAATGTTTATCAGCTGCCCCTAACTGCAGCTCTCTCTGTCCCCCTCCTAATGTGTTTCCTGTTTAAAAACACCCTTTGAACAACTGCTTTCTGTGTCCAAACCGAAGCCTTCAGACAAAAAATAAGGACACCGTCAGAATCACAAGAAGTTGCTCTACAACACGGTATAATCTTCATGTCTGTGATGTCAAAGATGTGGAATTGTCAGCGAGTTAGAAAATATGGCAGCTCTGCTTCTCTGTTTTTGGTTTTACATTATGTCTTAAAGTAAGAATGACCGGCACTCTCCCGGAACAGCTGGCTATAAAAGCAAAACGGTTTGGTGTTCAGTTTTAAGAGTGACACCCTCAGAATGCTAACGAGTGTTCCTTCGAACTGATATAAAATTATCCCAGTCTCTCCATTGTGAACTGAATCTTTGGATGTTTAACGGTTTGAATCGGTCAATGCATTCTGAAGATAGATTAGTAGATTAGATATAGATCTAGACTTGTGATGTTAACACTGTATGCTAGCCTGTTACTGGTAATGTTAACCCCTGACCTCTACTGATCAGTGCATGTTTTTATAGGTTTAATTAGGGGAAATTTGTTTGTTAGCTCATGCTGCTGGTTACACCCCATTGGCTGTTGGTGATCACAGCGTTTTTTTAATGAGCAGTGATGCTGTTATATGTAATGAAACAGGAAGATGTGTCCATGTCCCAGGGTCTCACACACAGATGGATCAGACTGGAAATGCAGCTGTCTGCTGAGATTGTTAATAGATTGAAGAGGCTGTTTTGCAACTCAGATGAAACCCACTAAGCAATACACTTCAGTGAGAACAGCTGGCTCATACTGAAGTCATCAGTCTGCTGTACGTCTCTGTTCAGTCGGTGCCATCTCATTCTGAGTAAAGCGAGAATTACCTCATTGATCACTGTGGGGTTATTAACTACAGTGTACACCTGGAAACTGAGGACTCTGTCGGAATAACTGACTTCAAGTCCTTAAAACTTATTCATAACATGTAATGGAAAAGGGACATGTGTGTGTGTTTAAAAAAAAAAAAAAAAAAGGTACAAAGAAGCAGATTTTACCTCCTGTGACATCCTCATTGCTAAAATTTCCCTCATTTCCTTTATTTGGGTCAATATAAAGTAGCCGACTGAACTAGTATCCTCTGACCTCATTTCACATCTATTGGTGATGTGGAGAAAATTGAAAATGAAGATGATTTTAGCTGCTTGTACCACATAATACTCTGTGTGCTTCTCTGTTTGTCAGTGTCGCTAACACTTCTGTAAACCTGTTTTCTTTTTTTAGATGTGAGTTCATTTGCTGTTCCTCTGTTCTTAAATATGAATTTAGGCTTTGTGCAGTGGTTCTGTCTGTCAGTGCCGCCCCTCCTCTCTCATGCTAAGCTGCTGAGTTGCTACAGAGTAGCCTAACCTTGGGGTCAGTCAGGCTGGGGCTAAATTTGGAAGCAATTAGGCACTCACACTCTGCCACATCACTCCGCTGCATTAACTACACAGGGGGTAATGAGGAGGGAAAGAGTGGGGTGGGATGCAGATCTCAGTCTTTTTAACTTCAGCTTCAGTTGGAGATTACTGACTGAAGTCAGGATGATAAAATTGTGGCTGAGCAGTGATTGCTATTTTAACATTCTTATGAAAAGAACATTGAAACAAGGGAGTGCTCTTTACTTAGTGCTACATGACAGATTTGTGCAACCAAAACTGGAACCGTACTTGGCTGGTTTACATTTCTTCCCCTGCTTGTGTCAATCACTGTCCAACCAGTGCTGAAATATTTGATGCTATCTGACATCTTGTATGTTCTACAAACCACTTTGGCAGGGAGCCTAGTGTCTTCAAGATTCCTTAAAGTTGCTTGTGTCAGTTGTAGAGTCAAGAGAAAACGGATGGTATAAAGAAGTTACAGATTATTTTATTTTTTTTTTTATTTTCAGAGACAAGGACAGCTGCAGACTGAAGCTGGGGCAGGGTTGGCCAGGCTTGGCCTGTCTAGCCTTTTGTCTGGGCTTACCAGACGGACCAGCAACCTCTCAAGGAAGCTCAGCTCAGAGGAGGACGTCAACAGACCTCATCGTCCAGCTCTATCCGATTGTTCCATATTTCATCGTCCCAGCTTTTAGGATGCTCTACTTGTCTGTTTGAACTCCAGTCCTTCCATGTTGTGGTCATCCCTCCTTGGATGTTGGCAGCAGGATGGATTCAGGTGTTGAGTTGACGGTCATCACCACATTGCAGTGTTTGCAACCCTCCACCTCTGACTGCCTTTTATCCCTTCCCAAGCCCCTTCCTCTCACCTGGGGCTTCCCTGAGCCCTGCACGGAAGGGCCTTGTAGAAACTGTATGTTCCCTTGTTAAAACAGTTGACTTGCCAAGAGCAACCACAGTTAATAGGTCCTTCTTTAAGGAACTGCAAATTATTATCTGTAACCTTTGCTTTTCTTGGAGTTTGATCAAAGGTTGGTGATCCAGAGTTTACACAAGTAGGTTGGTCTGATTACTCACATAGAAAAAAATCTATCTATAACCTTATTTATAAATACAAAATTTCTCCTTTGTGTTCTGAGCCTTGTGGAAGAATGTCTGATAGCAATAGCAACAGTAAAGCAGTGAAATTCATTGCCCCACTCCCTCCTGCTTCTTCTGCCTCCCCCTGTCCATCACCCCAGACCCCCCAGAAGAATGTGAACGGCTCTGCCAGTTCAGACTCGCATGTTGTGGAAAAGCTTGGCGGACAGCCTGAGGTCCAACGCCGGCGCCACACCATGGATAGAGACTCGAAAACAGCCGAACACCGATTCTTTCGCCGAAGCGTTATTTGTGACTCAAACGCCACAGCTTTGGACCTGCCCAGCAAAGCAGCTGTGATGCTCACTTCACCTCCAGACTTAGAAGGGACTCCCAACTTCCTCTCTCCTCAGCCTTTAGGACTTGGGTATGGGGATCAAGACTCTGATGGCGAGGAGTTCTCAAGAGGCTCCTACTTGCAAGGCACCCCCCTTCAACCTTTTCTTGGGCTTGGCAGAACAGATGCAGAGGGCCACGTCCAAAATGCTGAGAAAGATTCAGGTGTGAACGTTATCACGATTGCTGTTTCCACCAGTGGCAGCGTTGAACATAGCACAGATGGTGCAGTAAAAGAGCCCAGCCCGACAGTATTGGATGTTACAGACAAAACGTCAGGCAAACAGCCTGAGGTCACATTGCGCCCCAGGGGGACTGCAGACCCTCAGCAGGTGGCAAAAGATGGAAAAGTGATAGAATATACAAATGAGGGAAGCATTTGTAGTCCCACAGATGAAAAAGACAGGGAGACAGAGGAGGATAAGGGGCTTGTGAAAACACGGGCAGATCAGAGGGAAGCCCTGAAACAAGTACAGGAGGATAAAGAGGAGGTTGAGACGAAAGCCGTAGGCACTTCACCAGATGGACGCTTCCTAAAGTTTGACATTGAGATCGGAAGGGGTTCTTTTAAGACAGTGTACAAGGGACTGGATACAGACACAACAGTGGAAGTGGCGTGGTGTGAGCTACAGGTAAGTCACCTCTTCATTGTCTGTTTTCTGTTATGGTACCTTCTCTGTTTTGTGTGGCCTATTTTTACATTGAGATCTTGATGATATGGTTTACAAGAACTTCCTGCTTACTCAGATACTTTTCTGTATAAATGTGAAATGAGATCGTAGCTTGATTGTGATTGCAATGCTGATGCAGATAACAGCCTGACAAAGGCTGCATGTTTTTTTTTTTTACAGGCAGTTTAGGTAAAGCATGAGAGATTTAGATGTGTCATAGCCTTGCAGATAGCAACAGTATTGGAGGATGTGGTTACTAGAGCTGAACAGTATCTGGTCCAGGTTCTGTATATAGATGTGGGTGTTGGGTGTTGCCTTAATATTTGCAAAACATTAAATGAAGATCAAAGATGATGGATTTCATCTGAGGAGGATTATCAAAAACACATTCTCTGGACTGGTTTAATGCAGGTTCGCTATCACTGACAGAGTTTAATAACACTGAACGGAACATGTTCGTAGACTGAATTTGATAAAATGTTTAAACACATTTGTTGGAGTGTTTTGAAAAATCTGGCAGCAAGAGGAGGTATAACATAACATCTTTTCTTCTCTCTCATGGTAAGTCTTTGGTTTTATTGACGGTTGATTTCTAAATGTGTGTGAACGGATGCTGTGGTGCATCACATTACCACTACCACAAGTTGCATAAAAGGCATTAAAAGAGGAAGAGGGTGCCTAACAATTGATGCCTAGATGTGACTGTGCTGAATGACTGTGTAGGTTTGATGTCCTGGTATTCAAATGCCATGTGGGAGGGTAAAGTGTCACAATAGCAGTTTGAAAGGTTTGTCTACGGACTTCCTGGTTGAAATCCCCAGACAGTCGGGAGAATTCAGGGTACTGAAACTTGCATCTCTCACCCACTTACAGTTATGTCAAAGCTGAGGAAGACAGATTGTGTTCAATCATCTCCTCTCATTCCCTATCTTCATATGCAAAAAAAAAAAAAGGCGCCATTTAACATACTGTAAAACACGAGACAGGATGGCACACAGTCACCACAGGATGCTGTTTCTTCATTACAGTGCACTGATGCAACTTTTGCAGTATATTTGTGTCAGAGAGAGAGTCAGTGTGCAAAGTGTGTGTTTGTGTGTGAGGTGAGACGAACAGAAAAGTTATAAGGAAGAAAGGATATAGACAGAGTCTTTTAGCGTTTGGCACAGACAGAGGTGCGTTCAGCAGAGATGTAGAATAATAGTGTCAACCCGGTCATATGACATGCAGTGCACTGACTGAGCTGAGGTTTTAGCGGAGGAAGAAAACAGACACATGGACTCATGTGAAAGTACTTGCCCTGATGATACACTTGCTACTGTGCCAGGAAAACAAATTTACAAGGAGCTAGAGGAGCAGTTTGTAACAGTCTTAGATTAAATGAAGAACAGCTATAATGTGTATGTGTTGTTTTGCAGGTATATCTGCTGATGTTGGCATGCTAACCATCTAGCACATCAAATGAGAGTCAATGTTGTCTGTCAGTAGATATAGGTTTAGAGTACCAGTGTTGTATTTGGTATAGAACTAATCCAACAACCAGCCTATTGATGTCTTAGATGAGCTGTACCATCTTGGTCTGCTGAAGGGCCTAGCTTGTTGGATCATTCTAGACTAAATGTTAGTTGGACTACATTCAGATTATTATCATTTCTAGGTGGCCTAGTGGCAGAGTTTAAGAATGTTGTTCCCTTACACATGCACACCTTGTTTGTGTAGCCGGCAATGTGTTGACAATGGCCACTTGGTGCTAGTTTGTAGACTTTTGCATCGCTGACGGGGTAGTTGATTGACTCTACAGTTCTTGTTCCTTACTCTGCTCCTATACTGAATTTATTACTCCTTGAGGCCATAAACACAAAGAGAAGGGTACTGCTGTTTTATTAACTTCTTATAAACCTTAAAGAATCTGTACATCTGTTCTGTTAGTCAGTATAACACAGAAGTTATCATTGTCATTGTTTTTACGCTCGGTTCCATTTTATGCTCTGTGGCTGATTGCTAAATTAATTAGAACTAGAAAAATTTGGATGGGTTGGTCTGTGTAATTAAATATTTTCTCTGCAAATCTGCATGTGTTTATATTTCTCAGTGTATGAATAATTTCATTGTCATCACTATCACAAGATGCTCCTCGAGTGTTCTGAATTTCAAGAGATAAAATCAGCTTAGCCTGATGCTCTGCATCTAGGATACGCCAGTTTGTTTATCAGAAAACAAATGTCTATGGTCTATTCAGTTTACCGTGTCTGTCATGCATCATGCTCTCTTTCCTGACTTCTCATTTTAATCAGGAAACCCTGTGATACTTGGCTGTTTTCTTTGTCAAGGAGGTCTGTGTCTCGTGATTTTGATGGTGCACACTGTAACTTAAACAATCACAATAAAGCAGTTGACACATAATACCCTCAGGATTACTGGAATAAAAATGTTCATAACATATACTTTGAATTTGTTATATAAGAGTTATGAAGGCATGCAGTGACTAGACTATATGTGCATGCAGAGACAAGTACTTTTCTGCACAGCCTGGCTATAATCCTGTGTGTGTGTGTGTATGGATGTCAAAGATGACTGAGCAACTGCTGACATGTGGCAGAATGGTGGGAGTAAAGTTACATGCACACACGTACGTACACAGACGCACACCCATTACATCCAATCACAGTCACTCACTGGGTGGGCATGGCAACTGGAGATCTGTGGGAGTCAGGATCCGATCATCTGGAACTTGTCGGTTTTCTGTATGTGTAAATGTGTCAATGTGGTGTGAGTATGTTTCCACCAATTTGAGTCACTTGCAATATACTTTTGTAAGTGAGCTGCTGCTGCCTAAATTTTAGACCTGCTTGTGTGAGAGATTATTTGGAGGGGTTGTATCTTAGCATTCCATGGTATCTGATCTAAAACAGGTTAAGTTATGTTTCCACAGGAATCCTAAAATGGATGGGAGAGGTGCCGGAGAGTGGATGGGAGATAGAACAGATAGTTTGTTTAAGCTTAAATGAGAGATTGATGAACAGATAGCGGGAGTGGGGAGCAAGAGGAGGAAGGTCACCCAGTAGCTTATCTTAAGGTGACTTTTTAGAGCAGACAGTAGATGATGGATGGGGAAGAGGAGGCTGATGCATCAAGAATGAAAGGAATGCTTGCAGTTTAATTTTGAGTTAGTAACTTAGAACAGAATATAAGAAAAAAGAAGAAAAATTAAAAAAATTATAGAGAATTTTAGAAAAGTTTGTTCTCAGCTGGGTTTGAATCTTGACATGTTTTCCTTGACCTAATTTGTGAATCTGCCTGCTGTAGTCACCTGACATGCCAGATTGTTTGTTACACAGAAGCATCTGGGAAGTCATCCTTGGAAGCTGTGTGAAAAGGATAGGCATGTTCAAAAAATACTTGGCAGGGGATGGGGATTTTTGTCACAGGAAATCAGATTGCCTCTGGCTATCATCAACTGAACCTGTAGTTTCTTACAACGCTCTGAACAACTGTGGCTTGGGCATAATTGGTATCCTGGCAGGATGGACTGTTTGTGATCCCGCAACAATTCAGCTGCCTTGGAAGCTAATGTTTTTCTTGACCTGAAGTTGTGATGAGCACCATCTGCTATCTTGCAACTACTGTTTACTTTTGTTCTGCATTGCGCAACATGTTTATGATTATCCTGTTGGAAACGCAGCCTAGTTCACTACAAGGTTCCTGAATCCTGAATGGAGGATCCTTGGTGGAAACATGGTATCATTGGCCATCAAACAGTTGTGAGCCTTCGCATGTTTGTGTCTCATGAGGTGGAAAAAAGAAAGAATAAGTCCTATAAGGTGGAAAAAAACTCAGGTCAAAGTTCAGCCTGTTCTTTCGGAGGCGATCACTTGGAGCTTGCCTAGCCTTCGACCACCTTTGAGTCAGGAAGGGGCAGCACAATAGAGCTTTAAATTAAACAAAATGAAACAGAGAGTCATTAATAAAGTTGGGCAAACATTTAGAGTGCCTGTGGTTGGAAGATGGAGGTGGGATAAGAAAGATCAAGAGAAAAAGTTGAAGGAAGTGAATTTGGAGGGAGTTCAGTGATAGGATAGATAAATGGGAAACATGGGGAGGAGGGAGGGAAGAAATGTGGGAGGGAAGAGACAAAGAAAATGAAAGGCAAGGATGATGGAGAAGGGGGAGAGGAAAAACCAAGGACAAAAAGACAGGTGACCCTACGTCTGTGTGCGCTTGTGTGTGTGACCTTAGGCTCTTGGCTCTATTCGCATTCAAAAACCTTGAAATTTCCCTCTCAACAGCAACATAAGGGAGATTAGCCCCCTCCCCATACACACACACACACACTCACTCTCTGTCTCTTTCACGCGCACACTTTTTGGAGCTTCTGGGCTGTCCTTCACTAAGGGTTATTCAGTCAGTGCCATAAGAGGAAAACTGGCCTCTGAGCCCAGACAGGTTTGTTGACAGGTTGTGCGGCTATGCGAAAAGGTTTGTCGACATTAATCATGTCATATGCATTAGCAGTGATAATATCATTGTGACTAAATAAATTGTTATTGATGCTTGTTTGTTAGGCATTTAAAAATATGGCTTACTGAAGGCAGTTTCACTCAACAGGGGGTTCTCTGTTCCACTTTAAGTGCAAATTACAAGGATTCGCCTGAACATGGTGAAACCGTGTTGTTGATATTTGCTGTGTTACACATACAAAGCAAATATCTGTGTACATTTTTATTAGATTAAAATAAAGGCGTCCATGAAATACATATAATCCATAAAAACATTCGATTTTTTTACAAGTCATCTAAAACTGCCTCCGTCTATGCTATTGGAATTTGTACATGTAAATATTTTGAACTAGACATGATATACGTAGTTACACTCATATAAAAGATAGTAAAAGTAATTTACAGAAAGATAAATACCCCCAGATTACTCCAGGGAAGCAGAGCTCAGGGGTAAGGGTTCGATTTTCCAGAGGTTCAGATTTCCCTGACAAAACAACAAACTGCAGCAGTGTCGAGTCTTTAGCAAAGCCTGATTTTTAACTGCTGATCGATTCTGAAGCTGCTGTAAAGCAGCACCAGCCACCCCTAGTGACACCTATTACAACCAATTAAAACTGGAGTTTCCATTCTTTATTACTGAAGGTAACGCTCACAGTATGTAAATGTAGTTCTGTGCAGTTCGTGTTGTGTGGTTGTAAGTGTAGCTCTAGGGGATTGTTACCTTTTGGCTGTGCTTCGTTGCAGATGAGCTCAACTGTTTAATAATAAGAAGTCAAAGTGGAAACTTTGCTGGATATTTATTGTGATTTTAATTGTCATAGACACACAGATGGCTTTGTGGATGAAGGAATTTAAGAACCACCCGAAAAGAGAATTTAAAGCTGGAATGAACATGTTCAGGGTGGAAAATCACTACGGGACACCCCACAATTTTGGGTTTACATCAACTGTGAATGATCACGATTACATCACTCATAAAGTTGTTTTTCTTCTCTAATAAATCTGGTTGTGAAACAGGTGAATGTTTCAGCTTTGGACTCGAGCAGTCACCACAGCCAAACAAGTTTGCTCCCTGCCTCGTAAACTGCAGGAATGAAGGGTATCCGGGGGAATGTTTTTGACTTGGTGTCAAGGTGAGAGTACAGTAACCTGAATAGCTGAACTTTTTACATAGACAGCATTCCATCACACACACACGCGTGTAAAAACACACAGCAAGATGTTGTGTTTAAAGCAGAAAAATGTGTGTTCAGGTCGCTATGCGTTTAGCTCTGATGTCAGATTATTTGGAGATGATACCGATACAATCCCATTTCAGTTTGTTACTCATCTCACAGCAATGCTTTGTCTTTGCCTCACTCTATCTCTCTGTCATGTGTCAGTAACCAGCTGTGAGCTGGCACTTCCTCATATGTAAACCATCTCTGTTTCCGTCCACACACATTATTGTGTTTTTTGTGTGTGTGTGTGTGTGTGTTTCCCACACTGTTGAATAGTAAGGTCAGGCCATCCTGCCTTTAAGAATTTCATCAGTATCGATTTCAGCGGAGGGTCGAAGGTGTCACATGTTCTACATTTCAGTTCATGTTGTGTTATTAGTGACCTTTCAAAAACACTGCATGTAGTGTAGACCTTCCACCCATGGGTGTAAAGCATTTTATCACACATAAATCTCACTTCACAGCTTTTTAAAGCTTTGAATATGTGTGCTAACATTTCTGTGAATGACTGTGAGGAAAAAAACATGCTGCATTAACTCTCCAACTTTTGTTTATTTAGAAAAAAACAAGAAGCAAGCATATTGATGTACTCAGGCATGTGTGCGAGCAAGTGTGTAAGATGCTGAAGTGTTTTGGCACCTTCTTCTAAATAAAGCCGTCTTGCAAATGAAGCGAGCCGAGAGCGAGATAAATGTCTGTGATTACGTCACACTACTGAATGTAACAGAATGTGTGTTCATAATGATTACAGTTTGGTTTAATTAGAAACAGGGTGTGTGTTCTGTGTGTGTGTGCCTCATGGAAAAGCAGTTGATGTAGGGATTGTGTGTGTATGTGGGGTTAGGTCAGGACAGTGAATGCATCAGGCAGATGTTAGATGACTAGCACAGTGAGACATGGGTTTTCTATTTTGTTTTTTTTTCTTCCCTCTCCAGCTTTGCTCTTTACGATCACAGACACTCCTCCCTCTCTTTATCTCCATCTTTTCCTGCTCTTCTCATTATTTTCCTTCTCTCGCCATTATAATCCCCTCGTCTCTCCCTCTCTCTGCCTGACATGAACCTTTCCCTTCCTTAAATTTTACACATTAAAGCAAGAAGTAACATTTAGTTTGATGCTTCCAGTTTCACTGCCGCTTTCTCAATCATTCCATTATTGATCTTTGTGTAATCTTCACTTAAAGACTCTTTTTTGATCTAGCATGAGCCTGAATACTACTACACCACTGTTTTGCATTGTGTGCAAGTGTGTGCCTGATTAGCGCAAAAAAGGTTATGTTTTTTTTATTTGCTTCTAAACAATACTGACACTGTGAAACAACAATCACTTGCATGGAAATCCTGAGCCATGATTAGCTGACAGCTGCGGAGGGATTGGGTCATGTTGTTTTTAAGCCTGAAATGACAAATCTAGGATCAGATGCACAGCGTGAACGAAGAAATATTTCACACCAGATCATGAAAGAAAAAAAAAATCAAGATTGCTTGTCAAGAAGTGTAGGCTTAAATTCAATTCAGTGGCATCAGCGTGCTAATGCTAAGAGCCTGGCACACATCATACATAACAAAAAATAGAACACTATTCAGTTAGTACCCCCATTCGGTTGCACAATATTATTATATCAGATATCAGCATAGATCTACTAGTATGTTTGATTACTGTACGTTTGATGGTGGCATCCTTCTTCGTTAACAGAGGCTTTGACCCTTACAAGCTACAGTTATTTAGGTGGACGGTGGGTGAATTGCATCACCTTAGCATGTGTTCAGTGCCATATTGCAATTGCCTGTGCCAAACATGCTGTTTGAGCTGCTATGTTCTAATTAACACGATACAATGTTTCACTCACTGCAGCTGATTCAATCTTTTGGTTGTTCTTTGAAAGGACGCCTCTTGAGCAACCCACAAGCCTCAATCAGGTCACTAGTGCACCAGTATACATCATCGAGACACTTAAAGTGACATTGCCGTCAGCTTTAAAATGTGCTTTTAGGAAAAGGCTTACATGGACCTGACTGTAAGAACCTGAAAAACATGGACTGAATGTTGTTTAAAATGTAGGTATTGGATTTAATGTAAATGCAACAATATTTAACTGACTTGAACTTTAGCAGACTACTGTCTGATGTCAGGGTTCAGTGCTTGTTCGATGGACCTGTGCGTCTCCTAGGACAGGGGTATAGGTGACTGCGTAAATGTGTGCATGTGACTCGTCTAAAATAGACCGAGCTTGTGGTCTGCATCAGCGTAAAGTGACCTGGGCTGCACACCCAGGCTGCGTGCTCTACAACAGTGTGTGTATGTGTTTATGTGTGTCTCTTTTTATATTTGTGTTTAGTCTGCTTTTGCTTTTGTCTGTGCCCTACACAGACTGTTCTGTGTGTGTGTGTGTGTGTGTCTGTGAGCCTAGCCTCTATAGAATGTGTGTGTATTTGTGTGCTCCTGTTTCTGGCTTTGTGTTCACCGTTTATTCTGTGAGTGTGTTAGAGGAGGGGGGCAGCTCCCAGATTTCATTGTATCCCTTCCAGATTCCCCACATTCCAGTGATAAGATGTCATTCCTCTTGAGAAATAGGGCGGTGGGTGTGTGGATTAAAATGTGACCCCACTCCCAATAGCAAAACTGAATCTACTCCTTATGGATTTATAGTTCACACCTTTAGTATTATTCTTTTTTTTAATATATTGCATTATCTGGAAATCACTTATTAGCCAACCATGTCTTTTATTGTAACATGTATTCAACAGTAACATGTGGGGCATTTGGCAAAAATGGTGAATGTCCTGAGAGGGGTAAATTGCTCTAATGACTGGGTTGATGCAATGTTATCTCCATCTTTACTTTTTTATACAACAGTCTACTAGCGGATTGGACTTATAACAACATGTGGCCACTTCCATCAGCTCTGTAGCTAACGTCACAACATAAAGTGTGTTCATGCTATTTGTACACACCTTAAAAATATACCAAAAATATATCTCCAATAAAATGCACCAACAGTCTACTAAATAGCACATGGTGTGAACATAACTCCTGTTTTTTTCGTTGAATGCTAAAATTAATGCTTGAGATACAATACACCGCACAGAAGAGGTTTTGGGTTTAAGAAGTTCATTCACTTCTGGAAATAGAACTGCAGAACAAAGTGTCATAAAATGCACACTCTTTGTCTGCAATCCTGTGTGTGTGTGTTTTCACACACTCTTGTTTGTTTTTTCTTTGTTTCTATCACTCGTCCCATTTTGTGTGTGTCTTCAGCATCCACTCTCTCTCCTTCTCTCTGTCTCTTCATCCTCTATGACCTTAACTAAGGCCTGTGGGGAAAAGAGAGGGAGGGAGCACAGAGAGAGAGAGAGAGAGCACAGAGAAGGAGCACAGAGAGAAGAGATGGGATTTTTCCCTCATTTTTTTCTCTTCCTGTACTATTAATAGCTGTAGAGAAGAGAAGCAGAGTGTCATCTGCTGAGCCATAACTAGAGCAGAATGAGTGGGCACTGTGTGGGGCTACTTGTGTCAAAGTGGGCATGTGTGTGTCTGTCATCCAATCCATACTGAATGTACATGTAGTGCAGACTTTGAATGAATACAGGAAGTTATCACTGTTCTTGCAGTCTTACATTAGACAGTATTTTTACAGAAGATTAGAGAATACACATAGACAATGTACAAATATAATCTCTCTGGCCATAGATATTATAACTATTCTAGTGAGTATTTTTTTACTATATAATAACACATGTTTTGGTGGAGTTGTTTGTCTTCCTGGGGAAACATTGACATATTGTTTCATATTTATGAGTGATTTCAACAATGAGTGGTTGTTTTGAACTGGCAGATTCTCCTTCATCTTTTTTTTTTTAGAATTGTTTTAGGTTGGCTGATTCATTTTGTTGAGATTCTGCCAATCACAATGCTGAGTCAGTAAGAGCGGTATAAAACACACACACAAACAAGATCACTGTGGTCAGTGAGGCAGGAACTTCTCCCCATCAGATTAGGAGTCAATCCCTCATAAGCCACAGCTGCATGATGTAATCACCGCAGAGCAAGATCACATGGATGGTATGCATGCTCCATTCCATTCAGATCGAATGGGAAAACCCCTTCTGTCTTTTTAAAGCCGGGTCGGGTGCTAGGATGAACAGCTGCATGGTTTTACAACCATTATCTGCCACAATGGTGATACCAGCAGATGGATATAGTTTACCAGAAATTTAATATTAAGGTTTGATGTGGTCAAGTCTTTATAATGAGATTTATATATCCTGTCTGCAGTCATCTTTAGTTGACTAGAAGATTCTCTGTCCAGGTAGTTTAAGGCTGAAGTCACCAAGTTTATTCTGATGATGAGATTCTGGATGCATCGAAGTGTTGGTGTGATTCAGCTGATAGGAGGTTTTATGTTCCCCTGCAGCGCTGCTGCATTTGTCTGAGAAATTAGGTTCTGTGAAGAGATAAGACAGGTTGTGGGGAAGTATTTCCATGCGGTCTTATCAACAGAATCAAAAGGTCACATGCTAGATCCTGCACAAAACCATGTCCTCCTGGTGTCCTTTTTTGGTGAACTTACTTGACAAAGTAATTGATTATTACAATTGTCATTTGATACATTTGGAATAGTTTTTATTTTATGGTTAAATTTAGGTCAAGTTACACCCGTGCACTCAGATGTTTGGACCTAGTGTACCTCTTTAAAAAGGAAAAAGGTAAGAAATTATCAGTATCAACTTTAAGTAAACCCTCACATTGTCTTAGCCAAAAGTTTTGTTATAACTTGTCACAGAAGTATAATGATTCATTTTATTATATTATTTAATTTGCTTCTTTGTTGTGAGGGTATTATGAATGCTGGTTAGAAAGGAGCCTTTGTTAATGTGATTAGTAACATCTGTGATTTCCCCAATATAACGGGTCATAATGGCTAATGTGAAAAAAGCCCATTCTTGCTCATAACAATCATGGGCTGGATCGGCAACATGTGTTGAGCACCACTCAAGAAATTGAGTGGAAACTTTGGCCACTAATGACCATACACAAAAAAGTTAGTAGTTACACATATCTGCACGTGAGTGTACAACTTCCCGAACTAAAAAAGGAAGCTAATGCCAAAAACTGCAGTTCTTCAAATGGCTTCTAGAGGCTGGCTACAAACAGTAGTAGTAGTAGTAGCAAAAATGTGTTTATAGGCGTATTGGCCTCTGGCACTGCAAAGACGGCAACTGCCGGTGCCCCCACACACAAAGCCTCTCACAGAATCATCATCCATCTTGATTTATAGCTGCTGCTCCTTAGATGGGAGTAAATATTCTGTCCATTGCCTTTGCTAGCTAAGACTGCTTTTGGAAGAAGCGTAGGGAAGTGGTCACACGGGTGAGCCACTGGAATTTCAAAATAAAGGCATTTCTAACAGAAGTTGATATTGATTGATATTGGTTTGTTGCAGAGCAATGAAAAATCACACCCCTATTTTCCACTACAGTACTGAATATTGTTATTAAGGAAACACAAAATGGGATTTTATACTCTGATAGCTGTATAGAGTTGTTATGAATGGAACATGTGAGAAAACAAATGACCATTTTAGCCCATAAAAAAAACACACTGTCCCACCCGTCTTTCCTGCTCACGTGTGGAAAAGCACACAAATTATAACAAAGCAGAGTTGACTGAGAGGTCAGGTCTGTTTGTTTACTGTTGTCCTCCCTTTGTGTTTGTGAAAGTGTGTTGGGTTGCGTTGTGTTGTCTATTCATTGTAATGTCAGTGATAAACAGCCCACCTCTGTCACCCTGTTGTTGACTCTGGCTTAGCTACACCGTAAAGGGGGCTGTGCTGAACAAGCAAGGGAAACACTGATGAGGCAAATAGAGAGATGGAGAAATGCAAAAGGAAGAAAAAAGAGTTATGAGCCTCTTTTGTCTGGTGTGTACGGGTGGGACTGGGGCTGTTTTATAGCATTTGAGGGGTTTCTAGTGTGTGTGTGTGTGTGTGTGTGTGTGTGTGTCTCCCTGGGCTTGTCTGAAAGCCTCTGCATCAATATTTGATTTGAAATATCTCTTGCTCGGCTGCTGAGTGCGCATGTGTGGTTGCATCTGTGCAACCTAATGCAGTTAGCTAATGCAGTTACTGTACATGTCATAAAGACGGCCATCCCGGTGTGTTGTACAAACAGCTTGTAATGCAACTTTGGATGGAAAAGGCAGGGGGAGACGTATAGATACCAAGAAATGGTTTGATTCTCAATGAAACCCCTTGAGCTATATATATAAATGAGCAGCAAAGGGAGCAGAGACAAGGGCACAAAGAGAGCCAGGCAGTAAGTGATGACAAACAAACCGGAATGAGAGTGTGATATCTGCAGAGATAAATGTAGACAGACAGAGAGAGGCAGAGATAAAAAGAGCCATGCAGACATAGTCAGAGAGAGAGAGAGAGAATGGCCGGGGCAGTAAGTGAGGTGAGAGAGGGCGACACAGACAGGGAGAGTGAGACAGAAAGTTAATGGGCAGCTTTAGAAGGTAATGGACTGTAGATCCCCCTGTGGTCTGACGGCAGTCCCATTCAACCTACTTGGAAGCATTGTCTGCTCCATTGTACAGTATATTCAATAGCCAGATGCTCCCTTGCCTTGGGGCTTTTGCATAAGGGTGCACATCAGCCCTTCCAACTATCCACAGCAGCACTAAACGAGAGGGTTTAGCTTAAATGTTGATTAGTTAGCCATTTAGTTAAAAAAAAACTGGGCAGGTCAAGGAATACTCAAGGATTATTCTTCTATAAACACACAAACCTCAATAGCGCCTTGTGTATTATGTTTGTATTTCAAATTCATAATATCTCACCAAGCCTCTGCATGTGTGTTTGATGTGTGGGAGGTATGCACGCATGCCTAGCCATGTGGCTTTGTTTGCAGACAAACGGGTTTGGGTGTTTATGTATCTTCACATGCTGACCAAAGAACAGCTTCAAACGTTTTTTCACAAGGTGTATTTTTTTTTTCAAATGTAATGAAGTTAGCATGTTTGCTACATGCACTTGACACTAAGAAGCATGCAAATGTTGTAATCTTTAAGTTGCAGGTGGCGGTGACACCTCACAGTCTACAGAACTTCCGCGCTCTGTGGTTACTGCTTGTGCACACAGACACTGTGCAAGGAGCAATTTCAGTATGTTAAGAGATATATTTCAAGAAATGTGGTCAGCCACCAGCTATCTGCTACCTGTGTCTAACCATATACACGGTTTTGGTATGCTTTTACTCTGTTTCCTTCCGTTGGCGGATTGATCAGCACAGGACTGTGATAGTCTTTTAAGTACTTTCACCAGAAAGTAAGGGGATTCCTTTTTATATTTTTCTTTGGTCTGGTGAGGCTGTGAATGGCACTTTGTATTGGTATAAATGCTGCTAGGATGGTTTTGTAAAAGTGCAAATAATTAATCAAATGCTTGGTTGGAAGCTCATTAGCAACTCCTGTTGAGCAAAACATGAACATCATTTTAATTGAGAAAAGACGTTAGCCTATCCTCAATTTGAAATGCAGCAAGTGAGCAGATTAAAGGTAGGGTAGGAGATTTTGAAAACTCAGTGAGAGTCAGCCAGATTTTGGAAGTAAACACACGCCCCTTTCTCTCGGAGCTCACTCCGAAGCCACGCCTCCCAACGAGTCTGTGACTTCAGCCATCATGCGCGTACCTCTCTGCTGCGCGCAGAGCAGGAAGAGAGTGACAACCAGCCAATACTACGCGCAGGGTCCACCCGGAGGATTGACGGATGTGTTTAGCGTTTTATATCTTCCACAGATTATTAATATTCTTCGTTTTAAAGCGAAACTGCCGAACTAATCGGTTGCTATCGGATTGTAAAGAGAAGTTACACTAATATAACAAAAAGTGCATCAGAAGGAAATCTCCTACCCTACCTTTAATTGTCAGTACAGCCATCTTGGGTTATTGTCACAGACATTGCAGGCCTTTTTCTACTGCAGGAACTATTGGCTGGGGCAATGAGGCCTGTATGTTTACAGGAACTAATAAACCTTTCATCATGTGTGTAGGTGTACAGATGCATCCTGGAATCCTTGCTTGTTCCTGGGCCGGTCCTGACTTTTTTGGTGGAAACCCTGCTGTTGTATGCTACACGTTAGCATTTATGCTAGTTAGTAAACATAAAAAATGACCACCTAATATTTAGCATATGATGAGCTCCTGGCTAGAAATTGTTGAGATTATTTTGACTATATGACTTTTTTTCTCTCTTTTTTTGTGTTAATATTTTTGCTTCTTCAAAATCATTGTGAACCATTTGGGTGTTCAATATCTCTAAATATGTGATTATACTATCAACAGAGCCTATCTTTTGTTATGGGGTGGGATGTGAGTTGAAAGTGAAGAACTGCAGTGTCTTCCAGCTCATTTTAGGGTGGATTTAACTCTAAACTCTTTAGAAGGCTTCCTTTTTGTTGAAACAGCAAATCTGCTCTAACTGCAGTGTTGGGGAAAGTCCTTAATTAGCCCAAACATTAGCTCTGTTTCAGTTCACCAGCTGCTAAAAAAAGGGAAACGTAGCGAAGAAAGGGAGGCAGCTGAGGGAACTTTAGGTCAGAGTGAAGGAAGAGACCAGGGAACTACTTTGAAATGGTGCTATTTGTATTGAAGCACTAGACTGACATATTAAAATCCATCTGTGTGCATGCAATGAACATAAACATCAGTGAAGCTGCTGTGGAAAATGCCACATGTTTGTGTTTGTTTGTGGATGCCCACCTTTCAGCAGCGATACCTGTGATTTTTATTGGCAAGGTTTGGTTAAATATTGAGCAATAGGTAAATGTGTTTGTGGGGATGAGCATGTAACGGTTCACGATGACGTATCACCCACCCTGCCTCAACATGTCTGTGAGGATTTGATATTTTTATCTGTTTTTTTCCTGGGTTTCTCAGGTATCTTGGAGTTGTTCATGGGAGTAGCTTCTCATGATTCATATCTATTCTTTTAAAAAAAATCTATTTATAACTTGTTTCCTCTTTGTTCTGGCCTTTTGTTATCTTCTGGTTAACCTAACAGGTTGTGTCAGCAAGTCTGTCTCCCATGTTAAATAAAATTGAGCGATAGGTGCTTGTTCTTTAATCCTATCTTTTTATACAGTGTGAATAAATAGTATGCAGACTTACACACACATACACACCTGCTTTTGTAAAGGGGTTTGGCAAACAGTTTCCAACCAGGGAGCCAAATGTGCTTTTTATTTGTGTCGTGTGCATGAGTGTTTTTGAGGGTGTGTGTTGATAAAGTTGAGTCTTTGCTCTTGCTGCCTTATGCTTTCCATGTATGTCTATGGAAAGCCTAAGGACGATCCTATAACAAAGCTGTTCTGGCAGTATGTGGCACTAGACTCTCTGTACTGTAATCAGACAGGCTGTATCTTGATTGATGCCACCAGAACTCCTCTCACCAGGACTGCTGTTGGCATTCTGCCTTTTTCCCACAGACTTAGCTCTGACTCAGTATCCACCTGTCTGAGGTGCATTTCTCGGAAAACCACAATAGGTTAAGATTTCCTCCATCATCCTGGTGCTCTTTCTCCACGTTTTTTTTTTTTTTTTTGTCTTTTGGATTTTTCATTCCATCCATCCTCCAGACGACCACAGTTTGACCCTGGTATTTTCTCAGTCTGGTGCGCAATCATTCGTCCATCTCCCTGCCTCGCTCCACTCTCTCACTCCCTTTTTTTAACTCTGTCCTTTCTTGTCTGCTTTTCGGCTCAGTCTTTCACTGTTCTTCCAGCTGTCTCAGTGTAATGTAGTTCGTCTCTGGACCTGTCTTCCTCTCTCTCCTTTCTGTCTCTCTGTCTATAAATAGCAGTCTCGTGGGCTGGAGGTGTTAGCAGAAGCAACAGCAGCAGCAGCGCATGATTCATATTTTCAGCTCAGCTTTTTTTTTGTTTTTAATTTACCATCTTCTCTTCTTCTCTCCTATCCTCTTCTCTTCTTTTCTCATTTCATCTCATCTCTTCTCTTTTCTTCTACACATGAATGCATCTGGATCATATTCAAATTACTTTCACCCCAATAAACTGAGTGTTTCTCCCTGAATGGGGAGACCACGAACATCCATGGCCTCCATTCATCAAGCAGTCTCTTGAAACTCCCACACAGCCTCCAAACTTCTCTCTAACAACTGCTTCCTGGTTAAACATGGAAGTAACTGGTTGGTTGTTGCCAGATTTAAATATGTGTACAACATCTATTGTTTTCTGCGACTTCTCTCTGCTGTTTATTTCAGTTGCACAGTTCATGTCTGCTCCATTAGTATCAGCTGTAGCAACAGCACAGGTCAATGAAAGGACATGTCAGCCATATGGCTGCCTGTAAAACTGTATAAAAGTTTTATATTGCTCAAAATATTGTTACCAGATTCCGAAATATCAATATTGATATAAGTCTAAAAACCTCTGTCTGCAAAACTTGGCAACTTTACTGGCTCAAAATGCAAACTTAATATGTGGAAAAAGTATTTATCGCTTCAGGTTGAGGTGGCCTGAGGGAAATAGAAAGGGGAAAAAAACGACATCAACAATACTGCTGAAGCAATGCAGCAGTGTTTCTAAATGATGCTTTAAATATGTAAACCAAGGAGCATCTGTGGGCACTCTGTTATGATAGCTAGTTTCCCTAGTTGGTAATTTTGGGCCACAACCAATAACTGTCTATCTAGGGATGTCCTGATCAAGTTGTTTTTTTTTTTTTTTTGCACCTGATCTAAGTCATTCAATACTGCCGTGACTAGCCAAACACTTGGCCAAGCTGCTCCCTGGCTGTATTCACATCCATCATATCAGCTTCTTCCTGGATGGTTGCATGGAAAATTACATTTTATTTCACTGATTTACTGCTTAGCTCTTACTAGCTCCCTTGCTCCATTTACTTTTTAAGCTCTACCACCACAGCTTTCACATATGCAATGTTTTTTTTTATGTACTCCCTTCACTTCACACAATCTTTGGATCGACATACCTACATATCACAATGAATTCACTTTTTGAACCATTCATGAAGTATTTGCAACCTCTTTTAGACAATTATAGTCACCAACAAAATGCCATTCATTATACTTGTTGTCAAACGTCACATAGATGTTGAATCTAACTAATATACTAACTTATATAATCTTCCATATATGTTTGTGCAGATATGCTGTTAAATATACATACATCAAGCATAAAAAGTCACATTCATTCAACCATCACCATGAGACGTGCTTGGAAGCATGCACGTGCACCGATTCAGGGAGCGGGATTGAGGGTCCTATTGAGGAGAGGGGTCTAAGGTCAGATTTAGGGTCAGCGTTTGGGTCATTTAAGGGGTCCATTGACTAAGACCTTCAAAAAGATGATAGATTAGTAGTCAGATGGAAGAAGAAGAAAAGGAGAAGAAGAGTGTATAACAAACACAACCCATGAATCATATCTGTGTTCTGTGCTGACTTCATAGGATTTGTGCGCAATCTTGTAGTCATTTCTGTGTGTGTGCACGCACATACCAATCCTTCAACACTCTTCCTAAGCACCATCTGATCCTGAGGTGAGCTAATGAGGCAGTTTGAGTTTGGTTTAGTTCTTTTCTTACAATTAATCCAACTTAGCTTGTCTAGTCGGTTTTCTTTAGAGAGAAGTAAACAGAACAACATAAAAATATTTCTATAGGTGTAGTTTTAGCTGTTGTTCTGATGGGGAGATCCATTGTCGAGTGCATCCTGTGTCTGAATTCCCTAAAGTTTGTCCTGTAACCTCAGGAAGAAAGCCTTATAATCAAAACAGGTTTCCATCTGAGCACAGTTATCGGGTGTGTTTTTAACAGTAAGGAAGCTTGTTGTAGGAGACAATATGTGTAACAAGCTCAGGCTTGTTAGGTGTTACCCCTTCAATAACTGTACTGACCAGTAAAGTGTTAACCAGAGATTTTACAGGAAATATTTCAGTACCATGAAATGTGTATCACATATTCAGCACTTATTTGGAAGATGATTAATAGTAATATGTTCCTGCTACAAAACCGCTCAGAGCAGTATGCTGAGTCTAGTGTGGCACCAACAATGCTACACTAGACTGACAAGCTATAACAGGCTGACTGTAATAATGACTACATCATGACAATAAACAAAAATTACATCAGAGAGTAAAGTACAAAAAAACTTTTCCAATCATTCATTTTAAGATGTCAGGTTAAATGGGAGCAATACACAACTCCTCTCTCTGAATAACTAATGAGCTCACCACTCTGGAACCTGTTAGATAGATGCTTTGCGTTCAGTTATTATGTGCAATTACACATGATGTTCTGACATTCAGAAGAGGTGGGTTTATGAGTTGATATAAATCTAGATAATAATCACGTACTATACTGGCTTGCAACACCACCTGTCAGTGAACTATGTCAGTGCACAGTAGGAGCAGTTTGACTGTAAAAGATTTATGTCTCACCTCTGCATTGTCCATCTGTCAAGCATGTAATCATAACAGAGCGACATGAATGCATGCCACTAAAGTCATTTTATAGTTTAGGAAATTGAGCTTGGCAACAACACTTCAACTAAAGTCACAGAAATAAACTTCAGGAAGTCAAAATATCATAAAGTGAGGCTCAAAAGGTCTGTTAAACTGTAACATTTGCTGTTCTTCATCCATTGGATTGCGTTGCTGGAATTAGAAAGGATGTGCTAAGAGGTCAGGTTTTACATTTCCTGCTCAGGTGGTGAACTGTGGCAGTTTTCAGAAGTTTATTTCCCTGTACCCATGATACAGTAAGTGCCTTTCAAACAAAGAGATCCACTTGTGAGCTGCAGTGAATGTTAAACAGCCCCTCTGACACAACACCTTACGATTGCGCCTGACATTGTAAGCGTGTGTTTTCAGCTTTTTTATCAGAGAAATTAATGATTTACCTGAGTTTTCCAACCACAACAGTGATACACACTGATGTTGCTGCTGCTGTTGTGTGTGTTGGCACAGTGCTCAGTGTTCACAGGTGTGGAAAGTCGTTTGAGTATGGTTCTGAAGGATCATAGCACACACACTCCTCAGTCTCCTGGGCTTTGGTACCTGAATGAATCTGAACCACTGCCAATCATCACATAAAGTCTCTCAGTGGCTTTTTGAGCTTGTGATGGTCAATCTGTGTTATTGAAAACCAAATGTCTTCATCAATGCAAACATCCTGCTTCAGCTCACACATGCTGTGTGTGTCTGTGTCCTGTACGGTGACTCTGGAACTTTCTTACCTACTTTTTTCTTCTCTCCTTTAACTTCAGCCCTGTTTTTCTGACCTCTGTTAAACTTCCAGCAGCTGATGTAACCCATGTTTATGTATGTGTGCTCGTCCTGTGTGTTTTTATCTCAGCCAGAAAGTCTAGTTGAGGCGTTTGTTGACATTTTCCTCTTTTCTTTTTTTCTTTTTTTGTTTCTGTCTTGGTTAAATAGCATAATCTTTGCCTTAGTTTATACAGAAATCTAAACAGTCTTAAACACATTTCCTTCAAGAACTCAGGTGTCCACCAACTTCCTGATCTTTCCTGCTTCTTGACAGGTGCCACTGTGACAAGATAATAAATATTATTCACGTAACCTTGTCATGGCAACACACACACACACCTGCTTAGCAAGTCAGACACATAATACATAATGACTCTAATTTGACAGGGCAGTTATGTAAGTCAGTAACAGGCCATTCTTACATATCATGGATGCTGCTGAGTTCATGGCTGACCAATAAGATGCTCAGTCAGCCTGTTGCTGCCGATTCATATGATTCGTGCAAAGAAAGAACAGCAGCATCATGTAATCTATGTTCCTTGGCGCATTATGTCATCTAATGTATTAAGGTGTGGCTGCTTAAAAATCATGAGGCATACCTTATTGTTATCATTGTTTAATAGATAGAAAGTTATTCAGGTGTAAAACTGGTTACAAGCACAGTGAAAGTTTCTCTTTCTCACTTCTCTTTCCTTTGGTTGGTGATAAGTACTTGACTATTGTGCAGGTCCTAGTAAAGCTAATTGTACCCAGATGCACTTTGCAATTAATTATAGTGTTTCCTTTTAGAGGCAGCAGAGCTGTACATTATTATAATTATCCAGATTCACATAACAATGCCAACCATTACATCGAGGAGGAGGCAGCTGAAATAACAAGCTCACTTGTTTCCTAAGCTTTGGGTTTGTGATATGATATGATTTGTGATATGATTCACAGGTCAAACTCTCCTGGGACCTTAAAATGAAACATGTAGTTAGAAGTGTTTTTGTTCAAGGTACAGCATGTACTAAAGCAAAATGCCAGAAGGTGACATATTCACTACTGACTATAGATTTCAGAGTAGTATGTAAAAGAATAATTGCTAGTTTTATGAAACCTGGAGTGTTTCTGTTGTTTATAAGCTTAGATATGCAGAAATTTCCTTTTTTCCTAAGGAACCAATACTTTGTCGGTATGTGTTGATACATATTAGTGATATAGTGTATTATATATTAGCTAAGCTAACTTCACATAAAAATAACTTTGATGTTAAAGTTTTAAACTTCTTTTTAAACAATTAAACTATGCCAAATGTAATCATAAAGGCAGATTAACTGGTTATTCTTGGGACCTACTGAAATTTAAAAAAGAAGAAATTACATGCCTCATTATCTTAATGTTAGCCAGGCTTAGTCAGAACAAAGGTACGACCAACCGATTTTGGATGTCTCTTTATGAATAAACCTTTTACATTTCCGTTTATAAAAGTGTCTTTGTTAAAAGTTTTTAATCATTGTTATTTCAGCATAATAGTTGGCTTGGGAAAAGTTTGTAACATTGTGTGTGACTCGGTTTAGTAGTCTCATTAGTGAGGCCTCGTTGTCATTATTACACTTATCTTTCCTGAGAATGAGACTCATTATGAAGTTATACAATTCTGCTTTTGTCTCAATTGACAGCTCATTATCTGTGCTGTCTTCCCTCCTCCTCCTCCTCCACCTTGTCCTCTCATCTCTCCTGCCTTTCAGCCCTCCTCTCTTCAAATCTCGTCCTCCAACACAACCTGGCATTCTCCGTCTTTCTTTCTCCCCACTTCTGACCAGCTATTAACATCTGTCACTCTCCTACTTTCCTCTCATCTTCTTTTCTTCACCTCTCCTAAGGCCTCCTCTTATTTCACTTTCCATATATACCCCCCATTTCTTTCCCTTTCTTACCTCTTGTGCTGCTTTTAATGCTGTTGCTCTCCTTGACAGATTGGAATCCCCTCCTTCTACGCCCTTCCCTCATTGCTGTCTACACTTTAATTCAACAATGCACAATTCAAACTAGGCAACAAGGGTTTTCATCCATCAACAGCATTAACAGCTCAGGCCTGATTTCACTTGACAAAGGCAGTGTGTGTGTTTCTTGTTGATGTAAGCGTTAGACTGACTCAGTCCTTGTGACATTGACATCTCCGTCTCTGAGTGAGGCTTTAGTGAGACAGACAGGCACCTCTGCAGTAACCCTACACCGAGAGTGTGTGCGCATGATGTTCTCACAGTTATTGCATCATTGTGTCATATAATCCATCCTCCATTTTGGCCTCTCTTGTCTATTCTCCTCCCCACCTTTGCCATCCCTTTCTCCCCTTCTGCACAGTTGGCAAGATTTTAGCTGTCAAGGAAACTGTAGCTGTTATTGAAACCAGGCTTTTTTGGCTGCACAGTCTTGTCTAGTTTCCTTGAAATCCACAGAGATTTTTTTAAAGTGTGTTTATAGTGAGAAAGAGAAAAGATACTCTATGAAGTAACTCTTTATTGTGTGTGTGTGTGTTGTCCCAACAGGAAAGACTTCAGAGGACAAGTATGCCCATTTCTTCTTCCTGTAACCTCATATCCGTCGTCACTTCTGCTTTCACACCCCCTCCTCGCTTTCTGTTTTGTCAGTCATGTTTGCGCAATTGAAACCTAAACACTGCATTGCAATTGTGCCATTTACTAAAGAGAAAAGAGTTAAAAATCATCCAGTTAACATGGGTATGTTTGGAAATATTTTGTGTGTGTGATTTCAGAGAGAGAAAGATAAAATACAAGAAGCCCAGGCTAATGTCTTGTAACAGTGTGCTCTTTGGCAGTAAGGGGCTCTCATCTGGAACACATTAACCCTAAAACCTGCATGTAACAAAACCACAGTTACTCATCAGACAGACCCAACACACACATATGTGCACCTAGCATGCACACACACAGGCATCGTTCTGGAATTGTTCCAGTTGTCTGTCACAGATTACTTCAGTTGCTGTGGCATGGCTATCGGTAGCCTGTATCTGTTTAACTTCTCTGGTTACCCTGTCAGAGCTGGGGCCTAAATCAGTTCCTCTCCCTCGTTTCAACTAACCAGCTGCAGAAGAAATATAGGCCACTGAGAGGGAGAAAAAGGGCAGAGAGAGAGTGGGGTGGGGGGAAAAGAGGAAAAATTACTTACTTAATGTTCCTTTTATATTTACCTCCTTTTTCCAATCATTTCCTTCTCATCTTGTCTCATGAGCAAATCCTCCTTTTATGTTTGCTGTATAGATGGGAGCTGCGGTGTGCTGTGTTTGTGTATTTAAGCACACGTGCGTGCAGTTTGTGCATTCACTTTAGTATCCTTTCAGTGTGTCTGTTGACAGCGTTGCTGGCTTGTGTGGCGTTAGAAGGAGTTAAAAACACACACGCACACAAACGCATCACTGGCACGGGGTGTAGTATCCTTAGAGTTGGTGTGTGTTTGTGTGTAAAGTGGTTGTGAGACTGACAGAGTATAAATATTGAGTAATATTCAGCGCAGCAGTTTTAATTGCCTGTTGTTGCTCTTCTCTGTCTGTGACCTAATGTGTTTTATGTAAAAACTCCCAACTGGAGTGTTTGAAAAATTACTAAAATGAAAAAAATGCAGAAGTGTTGGAACATCCATCCCCGTGGTTTACTAAAATGCAGAAGTTGCCTTGATCCCCTTGGTAGAGTTTGGGGATTTTCATAGTCCAAGGTAAATTGTAAAAGTGTACAATTTCCAAGATGACAAAGCTGAAAGTCTGTTTGAATCACACCTTCTGGATCAGTTTGTTTGAGTCCACCATGACCCTAGAGATTCTTTACTTTCCTGTCCCTGCCCCCAGACACATCTGACCAATAAATGGAGCCAATATTCTCAGTTTAGCATGAAGTTTATAATCTCATCAACCAATTTTGGATGAAGTTTACAGACTAACAAAATGCAAAGTTCTGACTGTGGTGAACTCCATGAGATCTTAATTCATGTGCATCCATTTCACCTCAGAAACAGAGGGAAAAGAAATAAAAGTGGTGAAAAGCTGCAGCTGTCTGAAAGAGTTAATCACTTCAGTAATGATATCACAGTTGTGATCCTGTATACACCCAAGCTTTTTATGCAAAATTTGGGAAATAAAACTGGTTGAACTCTAAAACCTTTGATTAAATCCCATCATGACCATAGCTACCATTGAGGTCCTTGAGGCCAAAACATTGGCATTGTTTTCAATTATTACTGTATTTGGTTGCTGCAAAGATCCACTGTTACTCATTCACTTTGTCCTGATCACTGGCAAAATGTCTCATTGGAATCCCATCGGTCCTCCATGATCCTACCCATGTTATGTAATACTGCATTTACTCAATTTCAAAGTAAAGGTCAACAAACGCCAAAAGTGAATGTACTGCCTCCTGTCTCAGCTTCTCCCTCACAGTTCTTGTTGAATGCTTCATTAGAGCATCTTCACTGTTTACCTCACCACATTAGACACACAAGTGCTGCTGTGTGATTGGATGCCGATGGCAGCTGATGCTCTTTAAAGTGAAATCTGAGAAGTGCTGAAGTTCAGCTTGGGCGTTAACAGTGGAGACCTAGATTTAATGGAGTGTAAAGGGATAGTCGTCCAACATTACGTAACAATCTTATCTGGGACAGCCCTTGTCCTTTCTCTTAACACTGGCCCTTACCCTCCATTAGATCATCTGTTACTGTAACTGCGCAAGGACCCCGGTATAAGTTGTCATTCACATGCTGTGGAATTCACACAGCAGCTACACACAGGCTAGGATGAGGTTTCTAATGAAGTCCTGCTGGTAGCATCTGTTGGTATTTTAGTAGGGTTTGGTTGGGATTTTGTTTATGATCCTCCTACAGTCTGTTGGATGTGTCTTCTTGCTTCAAAGCTGCGCAAACTTGAAGTGGAAGTGAAACAGATTTAAAGAGCAGTAGACACTTTTGGAATGGATTAAGTCCCGTCTCCTTATGATGTGTTTGTTTATGATGTGTTAACAGAGAGGCAGGTGGATGTGCGCTATATTAAGATGGCAGGCTTTTACACACAAAAATAAGCCACACACACACACAACATATGTGGAAAAATGTATACCCCCCCTTAAAATGCCTGTAGCTGACATATAATGCTGCACACATATGCTTTATGAACGCTGGCTGCTGCAGCAGCCGCCTCCTCTGCATTAAGGGTCAGATCCTTAACAGTTCAAAGACTCGTCGGTCCCTTCGAGGCAGACAGGAATGCTGATGTATTACAGCCTCTCTGTTCGAACATCTCAGGTTTCAAATGAATCTTTGTCAAAGAATACCTCACTGCCCAACTAATCATCACAACACTCACATAATTAACACAAAGCAGTGTGACTAGTTAGCACTTGTTTCTAAAGGAATTAACAGGCATGTTGTTTGTTTAAAATAAATGTTTCACTGCACTGTAACACACAGTAAATCATCACATTCAATCCCTTTAATTTCTACTGTAGATTCTTCTGTTTAAGATTAGTCCTGATAATCTTCCTCTAATAAAACTGAGTTTTAACTCATGCAGACAATAATAAAAAAGCCCTGGTTACTGTTTCACTGCTAAACTTTGGAGGCCTGTTTTCTTCATGTGATTTCCTCTTACACGCAAAACAAAGGAGGTCATTGTTGACTGCTAATCATTCCAATCAATCAATGAATAGAGCTTATTAGAGTCCTGGTTGGATCAGCTGATTGAGGATTTGGGCATTAGTTTGGTATTTGATGATGCCTACACATTTAATTATTACCTGCTCTGAGTTTTTAGGCTTTTTTTTTTTTAGCAATAACCAAAGTCGTTACATGAAGCCTGTGTTTTGTCCTCTTGAACTCTAGAAACCTGTTGTGTCGCCGTTTTACTCATTAGCTCCTGGAATTGGGATTATTTTAGGTATAATGAGATGCTTTGTGCATGGCATGCTGTTAAGGATTAACACTTTAGAGGGAAGAACTTTACACCAGAAGTTCTACTCATTATCCTCAGATTTCCTCTTATTACCCCTGGATCAAGCGGCCGAATCATAGGGTGTGATGTGAGAGGGAGGGCCGTATTTAAAATCCATCCTGGTTCCATTCTCAGGGAATTTTGTGAATGGAAAAGAGGAAACCTGTGTAGAGGATATAGAAAATGATAGCAGAGGAAGATGAGAAGACAGGGGAAGGGGAAGGGAGATGAAGCGTGACCTACAAAGGGAAGGGTAATGACTGGCTTGTAGTTTGTGTGTATGTGTTGGTGTGCATTGTGTAGCCAGGCACAGAGAGTCGAGACAATAGTACGCGCAATGAGTGGCAGGCTGAGATGGCACCTATTGTTAACACAGATGAGTATACAACATGCACACTCATGGGGCTTGATATTGAACCCTGTCCTAATGAATGGGTTGTTTGTAGTGGCTCCAACAAATCAGACAAAGAAAAAACAATATGTCATCCCAGCAGAAAAAGAAGTGGTGATGGATGATTTCTGACTTAAAGCACAAGGAATCAATTTTAAAAAACCTCTACAAATCCCTACGAAGGCTGTTTTTAAAATAGAAATATGATAAAATGCATTGACTTCAGATTTTATGCAGAATAACACACTCATCTCCTCCTATTAGGTCACACACTTTTCAGTGTCATATAAATCACAGAAATAACATTTCCTCTTTAAGAATATGTCCATGGAACAAACATTAAGGAAAACCATTTTGTATGCATCATAACACTTTTGCTACATTCAGCCACAACTAGGTCAGATTACAACACACACGCATGCACACTGACACATGGCACTGGTTACTGCAATATGTAGAGTGGTGATTGATGGGAAACTAAAACCACCTAAACTAGGGGAAAGAGGGAGGGGAGGGGAGGGGAGGAGAGGGGAGGGGGTGACAGAGAAACAAAGACTGACTGAGACATTTGGAAAGGACAAGCAAGAAAAGAGGAGAAAGAAAAGAGTGGTGTGTGAACAAGTAGAGGCTAATCTGGGGGTTTCCTTTCTTTATTTTGGCGCACTATGTCTCTTTAAATGACAGGATCAGTCTCCATCACTTTCTTGACCCCCTCCTGACTTTTACTCAAACTTTTTCCTCCTCTTTTCAGTCATTCTTATTCAGAGCTTGCTGGCTAACTGTAACAAGCTGCGGCAAAGTTCTTGAAAAGGGTTTTGTACGTGGTACATATGTGGGTCTTTTTGTGTATGTGTTTATTACATGTGTAGGTGTGTGTGCTGCAGGGGGTTGTGTGGTTCTTTGCAGGAGAGCGTTTTCATAGTGTGGGGGGTCTGAGAGACAGTTTGTGCACGCGCACACATCACCATGAGGTCTATACCGTATATACTGTGTATAGAAACAAACCAGCTTCCTCCGTTTGCCAAAAGGTAGCTAAGATTTACATGTCCTGATTTTTCTCTACAGTTACAGGCCAGCATTGTTTAAAATTTAGGTCAGGACTCAAAAGGTTAATCGCAAGAAAATCAAATTGGGTCAACAAGACATTGTGGGATAAAAAGTTTAGTAAGGCAGGCTGAAAGGATTGCATGGATGTGGTAATGTGTTATAAAGGTGTTGTCATGTAATGTTCTTGGGTATCTTTGAGCCAATGCAGATCTAACATTCTTGACAAATATAAAATTAAGTCTATTTATTCACTTTTTACGCCTCCTCTACATGAGAAAAATCTGTTGCTGGAGGCAAAACAAGGGAAATTGGTTGAAATTTTACACAAACATTTACACAGACTGCAGATGGACTGATTAGATTTTGGTGGTCAAAGGTGACGTTGACCTCTCAAAACATATTTTTGGACACAACACTTCCCACAGAAAATCTCCCATGTTTTTTTCCACTGAATGCAGAAATGTAAGCTCAGATTAACTGTCTTGATGAATCTTGTACATACAGTAGCTTACAGTAAAAGATTTACTCTGAATATCAGACAGCTAAACTATATGACTTTATGTAAACAGGAGATAAATGTTATGTGTTAAATGTTATATAATAGAAAGCCTGAGAAACGGACAGTTCTTTGTACACAACAAATTAGATGCAATTTTATCTTATATTTAGGTTTCTGTCATCCCCAGGAGAGATTAGGCATTTAGGGCAATATCCTGTAAGTTTGATGCCCATACAAGAGTAAAAACAAAAATACATTAATATCATCGTCACTTGTGTTAGGATTAATTGGTAGTTTACTCTTTGACGTGTTTTTTTTTTTGTTTGTTGGTATGTTTTTTTTTAATGGCACGTTTTAATGTTGCAGCCTCTTTCCATCTGGTGCTGCTCTTTGGTCTGAGTGCAGCAGACCAGAGCAGATGATCAGAGAGCGTTAAATCACAGTGGGATGTCCAGACTACATGAGTTGATCAGAGGGTATCAGCTTTCAGCCTCTCTGCAGGAAACTGCATAATACTGTAACACTGCAGATTGTGTTTCTGCCAGCCTGTCTGGCTGCTTAGTTGCATGCTGGTGTATGTATGTGACTGTGTGTGTGTTGTCTTCACAACAGAAATAGGGCAGTTGGACTGTCACTTGTGTGGAGATGTATAGGTGGCTTCTGTCAAGTCCTCAGATAGAGAGAGAGAACACCATGAGAATGCGATGTTGGGATTAGCGAGTGAGGAGTGTGTGTGTGAGTGTCAGATAATGCACTGCAGACTTGAGTGTATAGGCTTGTCTTGCTTGTGTGTGTGTGTGTGTGTGAGAGAGAAAGAGAGGTCGGCTTGGATGGAAAGTGAGAGGATATTTTTGAGTCTGACAAACTAAAGTCTCATGATGTTTTGAAGCTCGGAGGAAAAAAAGGAATGGAGAGAGAGAGGGAAAGAAAGCATCCCAACAAGTAGTGCCATGGATCAAATTAATTCCTTAAATACTCACATCCTGACAACAATTTTTTTTTATATCCTTTTCTTTTGAATGCATCAAATGTCTCTATTAGAGCCTCCAGTGGGCTGCATGTGTGAGTGGCGTGTGCCCATTTATACACTAGAATGAAGGAGGAAACATTAATAATAGATGAGTTGACTTAGACTTGCTGTCTGCACACAAGACACATACAAGTATGTGTTTCCAATGGAGAAAAGTGACTTGCTACCACCTACTAAAGTTTTTTAACATAAGTGCACACACACACACGCACACTTTGAAATGCCTTATTCCCGTAGTGAAGTGTCTTAGTAGTTCTATGGGTGGTCAGGGTCTTTTCTAAGTGCTGCTGGGAAATGGAATGTTGGCTTCTAGTCAATCAGGTGGCTGTTGTCATGTGACCACATAGTCATGTGATCACAATAGGAAAGAAAGAGACAACAGAGTGAGGCTTGATACTGTGCTGTCAGTAAGCACACACATGTTGTGTGTGTGTGTCAATTGCTAATGGGCTATCATCAGGGAAATGCTTGATGCAGGATGATGAAGGGATAAGCTGTTACAGGCTACACACACTCTCTCTGGGCACACATTAATGCACTTTAGAAGCAGACTAAAGCTTTCAGACATCCAGTGTATGTGTGTGTGGGTGTGTGTGATAAGTCACATGATATAGATGAGGCCACGGGTTATACAATATGACAATATGAAATCATCACCTCCTAATATCCGAAGCGGGTCACAAAGTTTTAGCAATGATGAATTGTTGATTTACGTATTGGAGCTACGTTTGCAAAACATTAACTCTTCTAAGACATTATGGAAAAGACATAAAATGTGTGTTGCAGATATATATTCTAAGTTAGTCCCATGAGTGTAATACCACTTTGTACCACTGGCTGGGACCACGAGTCAGTGTAGCATCGAGTCTGCCTCTTTGTCCAGGATGTGAAGAAAAGCAGCCCCGCCTTTAGAAACAACAGCAACTCCATCTAGAGAAACAATGCACATTTAATACCATTGTCAATTGTCCTACGATTTGCCAGCTTTGTTTTCAGTGTACTGTAGCTTTAAACCATTTGAAGGATTAATGGATTGATATTTAATTTAAAATAAAACCAAACATTACTCTGATTAACAGCAGAGTACAGTTTCTTTTGAATGAAACACCCCAAAAAACTAGATGAACTGGAGTCAAGGTGTCCTTATAAGACCTCTTTTTAAAATGGGTTGCCATGGAAATAATCCTTACAGCGTTACTGAATGTAGGTGTCCTACCTCTGTCGTCTGATCTTGCATAACCTTAAAAATGCTTTTTTTTTAAATGCATCTTAAAATATAAAAATTGCTGCAGTTTCTATTCATCAATACTTCTCCTACGATTGACCCTTTTTTCTGTCCTGTTGCTCTTTCTGTGTTCATCTGTCTGCCCTCTTTTCCTGTAATTTCATCCTCTAAAAGGGTCACAGATGTTATGAAACATTTTAGATTTGTGTCATTATTTCCTCTCAAAAGCACACATTACATTTTTTTCCAGGTTAATTTGAACATCACCTTTTTATTTGTTTTTTTCCACATCTGGTGCAAACTGTTTAACGGCAGGTTAGCTGTGAGGACTTTATATTCGGAAATGAGAAGTGATAAAACAACAAAGGTTGTTGCTACCGTATTTGGGCTTAAATCCTCTCAGCACGGAGGCTACGTCACCTCCATTTTTATTCTCGTCAGGCAGCACTGATTTTTGTTTATTTTTGGGGCAGTGATGTGCTGAATGTGTCACCTACACTTAGACACACAGCTTGTGAAGAAATTCTTCAAACACACTCCAACAAAAGGAAATAAATAGACACTTATTAATACTGCTACACAAGTCTGATTTTTAATATACTGTAGAATCTTGAACTTTCGGCAGAGACTTTTCTCTGGTTTAAATGACATGTAAACAAACAAACGCAGGCTACACACAGCTGAAGTTCATGTGCATACGCACACTTTTTACAAGAGCTGACCTGCCCACACTGCCCTTTGTGTTTATTGAGGTATTGGTGGTAGAGTTGGAATGCTCATTAAACTCTGTGTGTGTGTGATATTTCTAAGAGGCTATACTGTTCCACAGGATGGAAGAATGTAGACTGTAACTTTCTTTTCTTGGAATGTTTTGGTCAGGCTCTATCCGGGTGGAAGGACACACTACTGATAAACACTAATAGTATGGATTCAAATTCATATTCAAGCTTTAAAAACATGGAAGGAGGTGGATGTGTGTGTGTGGTCAGTCTGCAGTGATGGATTTGATCACACTGGATGCAAACCATCCCAATAAGATTTATTATCTTGAGAAATATTGAAGAATTGTTTTGCTTCATGTGATGAAGTCTGTTGTAATTTTTACAAATCAGTTTGTCTCCAAGTAGCCGCCACAACAGAAGAATACAGAGCTATCCACAGCCTCCATCTCTCTCTAATGGTGTCTTTCAGTCCAGATAAAAAGAACACTTTGTGTTTTATCTCCATGCACATATTTACTGCAGCAGTACACCAACATTTTCTGAAAGTATCCAGTTTCAATTACATCTGCCTGTACTTTAGCACCATGTTTAGATGCTGCTTAGATATAAGTCATGTTTTTAAAGCATTTGTTGTTTCTCCTCTCCAATTTTCCTTTGTGTGTCGTTTTCCTCTCTTGATTGTCTCTTCAATCCTCACAGCCTCTTCCCACTTGATGTGATTGCATTGTAGTTGCACTTGCTATAAATATATTCCATTGATAGAGAGTTGATTGGTAAAATATTCTTTCTTGATTATAGACGCATACTGTGTTTTGTGTTTTTTTGTTTTGTGTCTTAGCATGACTAATTTTTCTTTTCTTGTCCTCTGTGCAGGATCGCAAGCTGTCCAAGTCAGAGAGGCAGCGGTTCAAAGAGGAGGCCGGGATGTTAAAGGGTCTCCAGCATCCTAACATTGTCCGCTTCTATGACTCCTGGGAGGGTCCCTGCAAAGGAAAGAAATGTATTGTTCTCGTTACAGAGCTCATGACATCTGGCACATTAAAAACGTGAGTACATGACATAAAAATGTCGATTCAGTGACTTTGTTGGGGGGAAAACCCAGCTATTTGTGTCATCCTGCTTATTTGTGACTGAAATGGGCATTAGGTGATGCAAAAATCTAACCAGAATCTTATTGATTTGGGGTTCATATTCATTTTTAGAGTTAAAAGAATTCCCTTTACTCACAGCCAGCTGTGGTTTGCTTTCTGCTACATGTGCTGCAGACAGTATTGAAAGCAAAGGCATCAGAACACCCTCTGCTGGACAAGTTATGTAATGACACCACATCTGCATTACTTCAAGCATCGTACTCTCAATTTTGGTCAACACAAAAGTTCATATCAATGTATATTGTACAGCGAACAGGCCCATACTGGTGTTGATGTTAGGCTGATATTGACTGATTAAAATTGGCCTGACAGAAGGAATCATTTGTGTGAGGCAAACTGTACATCAGGGGATCAGATAGCAGACGGGCATCTGTCATGCTCTCGTCAGTCACCTCTTCCCCAAAATTCACTGTAGAGAATTGATACTTCTGTTTGACTGTCATTGTACGTGCCATGACTGAATACCCGTCTCTCCGCCGAGTGAATGTGAATGCGATTGTTGAGCTCCCCATACAATAGTAGGGCCTAATGTGTGATGAGCAGCATACAGCCAGCGCCATACAGTGCATGGCGTGACACCAGCCCACCTGCCAGCTGCTGCTTCTGCTGCAGATTCCTCTCATTCCTGACATCATTCCTGGTCGGCTGGTAGAGGGACACGGATAGATGACCAGAGTGGTTACAGTCCGTACAGTTACAGTGCATGTAAAGTCAAAGAAACAGAGAGGGAGACAGGAAATCACAGATTGAGAGATACAAGCACAATTTGACGAATAGACAAATGATTGGAGGGGCAAAGCACTGACCCACCTGTGACCACAGGAGTGAGAGAATTAATTCAGTCTGTCTAACAAGGACAGTAGTGCCCTCCACTGGTAGACCAAGAAAAAAAACCAGCTTTATACAAGTGGAGCGAAGCAGTAAAAGACTCTCTGTCTGTGCTGAGCATGTTTCTGTTGTGCATCCACTACTGTACCTACAGTGTGAAAAAGAAGAAAAGAGAGACTTTAAATTTAGGAAAATATATTTATTCATTCATATAGAAATTATACATGAGTGAATAAAATTTTCAGAGAAGACCTTGGGCATCAAAAAATGCTAATGGTAAGCAGAATAAGTGTATGTTGCCAATGTAGATGATAATATAGGAATATTATCATTAAATTATCATCATCAGTAAATGGACTGATTTTATTATTTGGGCTTAAAGTAGTGAAAGTTTGCACAAAATCCCAAAATGTTGTTGTAGTCACTATTGTTGAAGAAAAGCTGGAGACATTGTCATTCAGGGGAGAAATTAGTTAGTGTGCAGGCACTTTGTTACCTTATTTATATGCATTTTTCTGTTATATCAAAGTATATTTAAGTAAAGTAATAAAGGAAGGTGTGACATACATATTGTTCATATGCGGTGCATGCATGTGCCTGAACTAACAGGACCTAGGCGGCACAGGGGTTTGGCTGTCATCCAGATGAAGACTCGGAAAGGAGTGGGACTGTTTCATGTGGTGGAAAAGGAAAGAGAAATGACAGGGGGGAGGGGGGGGGAGAGATGGTGAGGATGGAAATACTGACCAGTGTGAGTTCAGTGTAGAGTGTAGAGGCCTCTTATCTACAGAATGTGTGGGTGAGGTGGAGGCAGAACAAAACACGTTTGTACTGCTGCCTTTGCTGTTTATATGCACGTACATGCACTTTATTCATAAAGATCATCAGAGTACAAATAGACCTCTGTGTATTCAGGTATGTGCGTTGAAGTGTGTGCATGGTTGACTTTGCGCAGTGTCACTCCAGCGCTGAATGCCACAGGGTTTAACTTGTCTGTCAACACCGTTCTGACTTCAGAACAGAACACCAAAGAGGCAGGCGAGGGTGACGAGGGTAGGAAGGAGGATGAAGAGGGAGGAAGAGGATAAGAGGAGATATGTGAAAAATCAAAAAGAGAAATAGCATGGATGTGAGGAGGGAGGAACGGGGAGAGGTCAATGAATATGTGGATACACCCACATATTTTGAGTACAGTAGAAGAAAAAAATTGTTGGTATGCTGTGATCATAAAAAGCTAATGAGTTCCTGTCTTGTACAAAAGCAGAGACATTGCCCTGTTTTTCTGAATTAATAAGATTATTGTAACACAATTTTGAGAAATGTTTTGGTCTTGTTTTTCAAAGAAGCTCCCCTAGAGAGCTACATTTTAAACAAAGTAATTCTGGATAAACACCCATTAACATTTGTGGCAATAGGCATTCACTGCGGGGACAAATAAGCAGTAAAGTAAACTCTCCTTTTTTTACTTTTATGAGTCTAAAAGATAGGAGGATGAGTTTGATTGACAGGAGTGCATGCAGGTCAGATGTTGTTAGATTGTCACATATTGGTTGTATAGTCATCGCCGTGTGCCTGCAAAAGTTTACTTAAAGGCAACATAGATCCCTTTACTTCGAAATGTGGCTATAATTTTCCTTGGTTATATTTAGGGAAAAAAACATAATCACTTGTTCCCAGTTCCCATGGTAACAACTCCCATCACAGGCTGATGAGATCCTAGTGACTGTATAGTGTTTCTGTAAAGGTTGGATGCTAACACCGATTGATTGTAGTTTCCAGTTTATGGTTAGTTAATTAAATAACTCATCAACTGTGATCTGGATTTCAAAATGTTTGCTTTGTTGTTAGTAAATATAAACAAAAGGATTCCTGCAGTTTTAAACAGCTGTTAAAGCTTTATTGTAAAAGTCCCATTTTGCGTTTAGATTGGATTCCAGCTGAGCACCAACATATAAGACTGAACAATACACTCTTCGTGGCAGTTGGAGGTATTAGTAACATCAGATGTAGCTCAGCAGTCTGGCTGCACACTGCTCTGTGATGTTCAATCCCGGGTTGTCCCTGCTACTTCTCATCAGTTAAGACAGATTTGCAGCTGCTGCATTATTACAGCAGCTGGTGACAGTCTGGAGCTGCCAGTGATGCTGAGAGCCAGACTTACTGATGATGCTGTGCATCAGGTCAGCTGTCTGGACCCAGAGGGTACCACTGGCTGAGACAACAGTTTTTTTTTTTTTTACAAGGTTATCCAGTGGTTGAGTCAGCTGCCTGTTATTCAGCTGGATTGTGGACAGTTCGATTAAAATAGTGGATTGAGTTAAATGCAGTAAATAGATCAAGGGCAAGATTATTTCAAACTCTAGGAACTAAAGGACTTTAACAGAGAACACAATCTAAATTAAATTGGACTGATGATGAGTCACTTGGTTTGAGCTTCTTTGAATCTTTTTGAGTCTCATTTTCTCTGATCAGAGGATGAGTCAGGAGCCTGCTTCCCACGACTTAGCATTTGGCACCATACCTGAGCAGCTGATAAGAGGAAGTATACAATGTATTTTAGACATTCAGCTGTCTAAAATACAACATTCCAGTAAGAATACAGTAAGAAAACACAGGATTGTTACATTTTGTTTTTCCTAATTGTTCCTCACTAACATGAATTCCTCTGGCCTCTCCTCGTGTTTCCTCCCTCATTCCTCAGCCACACAAACCAGGTGGACTGACTCTTAAACACCCACAGGTGTGGATCTGTGATGGCCTGGCACCCTGTCAAAGGGTGTTTCCCTGCTTTCCGCACAGTGTTTAACTGGGACTGCTTCCAGATTCTCATAACTCCAAAAGGGAAAAAGTGGGCAGAGACAAAGGACGACTGTTTTTAAATTTCTTTAGGAATCAAAAAAAAGAATGGAACAATTACACATTAAACGATACCTTGTTGCTCTCAATCTTAGGAAATTAGGAGTGTATAAAATAAGTGGCTCGCCTGCTAGATATAATGTGATACAAGCTAATGCGTACCATAAGATCAGTAGGAATTAGCACTACTAAAAACCACATTAAAACATATCTGATGATTTGTGCCTGTTGTGTAATTATTTGATGAGAGTTTTATTTTAATTTACTGGCATGAAAGCAAATTAAATAGAATAGAAACACATTCTGCAAAATAGAATAGACCATCTGAGTAGTTTAGGACATGAAATACATTTTCATTTGTGCGACTCTTAACAATGCAGGCACCAGACTGTTGTGTACGTCAGCGTGAGTAATTTTTATGTATCGCTTTAAGCTTGAATTGTCAGCAGTAATCCACTTAGTTTATGTAAGCTTAATACTTTAAATGAAACATTATTTCTGCTGAGGCCTCACTGTCTTATTTGTTCATTCTTTTATTTTGAATTATTAACCCTCCTATGGCAGGGGTTTTTTTTTGTTTTTTTTTTAGCTTTAAGACCTGAGTAGCCCCCAACTTTAGTAGAATGGTGCTTGTTTATGATATGAAGTGTGTGTCTTTATCTGTAACATTTCCTTTCAGCAGCTACAGTGTGTGGATGAATGTAACTTATGATCACAAAGGTTGAACCTCTGTTTACTTTGTCCAACAGCTACTTGAAGCGCTTCAAGGTGATGAAGATCAAAGTTCTGCGCTCGTGGTGCAGACAGATCCTCAAAGGCCTTCACTTCCTGCACACCAGAGCTCCGCCCATCATTCACAGAGACCTGAAATGCGACAACATATTCATCACGGGGCCCACGGGCTCGGTGAAGATCGGAGACTTGGGGCTGGCCACGTTGAAGAGGGCCTCTTTCGCCAAGAGCGTCATAGGTGGGGAAATGCAGACAGTCTTACATCACGGTGATATATGTATGTTTGTGAATGCAGGGACAGATGTCATTTATTTGAGTTTGCCAAAGTAAGAGACACTTTACATGTACATGTCCACACAGGCAGCAGAAAAATGAACCCAGACACATTCTGTGCAAAACTACACGCCTAGCGTAGATTAATTTTACTGCTTCTGAAATGTCTGTTCATTAAAGCAAACCACAGGTATTTGCAAAGTGAAACACACAGGAGTTAGCCTGCTAGTAAGCCAGGATTAAGCTGTCTGGAGATGTTAATGACTGCATACACATACACAAACACACACATATACACACCAAGGACACTCTACATATGCACACTCTGCTCTCTCTCCCACATAATGTCTTGGCTTCCTTTCAGTAGTTGTATAGCCGACCGCAAGTATTTTGGTATTCATGCATTTTTGCACACACCAGCTACATGGATGCACAAAGGTCTCATGCACTTGAGGCGAGAATAATGCTTAGTAAATCTCACAGCTTCTTCGGAGTAATTAGGCCGACCTCAGGTATTTGGACACATACAGAAATCCGCACACGCACATACTAAACAAGCATGTGGTTCCAGTGAGAGAACTCCAGCAGCTGTGTTTAGGGGTTTTTATTAGATTTCAGTCCCTTACTCGTTATATGATTTTAGTATTTTTAGTATTATGTGATGTTTCAAGACTCTTGAGTTGTAAAAACAGAAAATTTATAAAAGTTACTGAGGCCACAGAGTTATCAGTCACTACATGGACAGTATTACATCTGAAAACAGTCTTTATAATGGTAATTGTACCTCCAGGCTCATTCTGAAACATAATTTTCTGTCTTTTTTTATATCAGGTACCCCAGAGTTCATGGCTCCTGAGATGTACGAGGAGAAGTACGATGAATCTGTAGACGTTTACGCCTTTGGGATGTGCATGCTGGAGATGGCCACCTCAGAGTACCCCTACTCTGAATGCCAAAACGCCGCCCAGATCTACAGACGCGTCACTAGTGTAAGTCCTCGTTATCTGTTTGTCACATGTGCCCAGCTGAGAGCGTCTTTTCTCTCTTCAACTGAGAGCGGTAGCAGTACTGTTCATGTGTTGTATCCAACGGCCTTGTCTGTGTCTTTGCCTCAAATCTCCATTTCCTCCTCCTCTTCTTCTGCCCCAGCTCTCTCTTGCCACTCCCTTCACCCTTGTTTACAGAGTGTATTAATAAGTTTGGCATGAGCTGCAGGAGATCCAGTCATATGATGGTGTTTTTGCACTGATTTCACTTATGCTCCCTCTCTTTCACACAGTCTCTCTTTTTTTTGGCCTGCATTTTTTTCTCCACCAATAGAGGGCAATAGAAAGTGCACAAGGTCATATCAGCTTAAAACGAACCTGTTTACACACATATAGATACAGTATAAGCATATGAACATGTAGAGTCTGGAAGCAGGAGACAAGATTTGGTTTCCATTCATTGTCCGACCAATCACATTTGAGCATAGGCTGGGCATTGTCTGCTCATTTTCATCATCTACCCATCCTATCAAAATGCACCTAATTCCCTTTTAGGTTCTGTAACAATTCTAAAAATGTAGATGACAGTTGGCTGGAAACAAAAAAATAATAATAAAAAAAAAAACAAAACACGGCCAGACAGGAACAGATGCAATCAGAGGCTGTTTTAAGTCGAGTGATGCGGCTGAGGTCATCGCCCCACAGACACACACACACACACACAGAGGCAGATGAGAGCTGTCTCCATCCTTCCCTCACAGGGCTGGCTTCAGCTCTGTAGAGGCTGACAGTGATTGTTATTGCACCAGAGGAATTTACTATAAATCTCTCTTTTATGTGTGTTCTGTGTGTATTTTCTTATTGGAAATAGCGCAGCAGGAACATCAGGCTGATTTTCATTTCCAGTAAAGAAAGATCCTTCCCATGTTGGTCCATGCTATCTGATTGGCACGTTTAAATTGAAAGATTTTGATTCAAATTGCATTCCTGCCTCTACCTCCACCCCTGTGGTGATTTAAAAAAAAATCTGTCTCACTCAAACTGACTCTTACTCACTCATACAAAACTGAAATCACATCCTCAGTTTGATCAATCTGTGTCTAATTATAAGCTGTGACCTCAACCCTCAGTTCAGGAAACAAACGAGCACTTTGCAAAAACATAGAGTGAAACAGCTGGCATCGGTAGATGTTACTGTCACACACAACCTTGTGACAACCCCAGGGTTCCACAGTCACCTGCTTCCTTTCATTTCACAGCCTAATCCGCCAGCTTCTTACCCTCCACCTCTCCCTCTGTCTGTCAGTCCAAAGTTAGTTAACCCCTGCTAGGTTTCATCAAATCCCAAAGAGACTTGGTGCGGTGGTTTAAATAGAGAGCTTTTTTGTTATTTCTTTACATTCTGTTGTTAAATTTGACTTAATATTTTGGTGTAGCAGGACTAAGGACCTTTTTATGAGGTTGTGTAACAGTTAACAGAACAGGATTCATTTTAATCTTTTCTTCTTGTAAAGTACTGAATCATTTTACCGTCATTCTCAAAAAATAATTTTATCACTGGAAATTTCTCTGACAGATCAGGGGTTGTGTCGCTTTACAACTTATCTTCTTACACCCTGACGTGAAGTGGTGTTGACATCCTTCATGGTCCTTCTCCTTCTGGAACATTCCTTGCCTCCAATCAGCCTTATTAAACTAAAATCTAGCTTTCTCTTCAACCCTCCCTTCTTCTGTCAGACTTAATACCATTACTTCCTCCATCAGTCCTAACTTTGTTTGGCCCTGGAATCTCTAAATGTGTGTGTGTGTGTGTGAGAGAGAGAGAATGATGGGGGTTGTTATGTAATGGAGAACTGGTGGGGTAGCAGCAGAGAAACAGACAGAGAAAGAAAAGAAAGGAAGAGAGGAAGAGCAGATTGGAAGCAGAAGTGGTTGTTTGCTGCTCTACAGGTTGAGATAAGCAGCCTGACTTGGTGGTTAGTCAGCAAGTTTTTTTAAAAGTACCTGTTGGTCAAACATTTCTTTATAGGTAAGTTACTGACAAACCTTAAACCTGCCTTCTTTCTACTTTTTTAGAATTTTGTGTTTTTATTGGTTCTAAGATAAATAAATGAGTGAGGTATTTGTTATTATATACTCTTTGATTTGACTGTTAGACTTGATTTTCAACTCTGACATTTGATATGTTAGATTAGATATTTGACAAGAGTGAGTAAATACATTGAAATGATGCCTTCTAGTTATTTTCTTTATGCTTTCCTTTGTTTCAGTCTATTATGCTTTAAACACTGTCTGAATGAGCATACCTTTTGTATGATGTACATATCCGTAGCTGGCATATAAGCTTTGGAAGCATAGAGGAGTACTTACACAGGAGTCAAACAGTGAACTACTGTGAATGGAGTGTACACTAGATCATATTGGCAGAGTTAGAACAGCCACTTCTGTATTCTGTCAGGTTAGATGACAGGGAAGTCAGTTCCCTGATAGACTAAATGATAATGGCATTGTGTCGCAACATGCTAATGTGTTTCACTCTGTGTCACTATATGTCATATGTTTTACTATTTGTCACATACTGCAGATATTTTGTCTTTAAGCAGCTTTTTTTACAGGGAACTATTTCCAGTGTTTATAAGTATTTGGCCTCAGCTGTGCTTCTCTGTCAGGGCCAAGTCTTTTAAATGCGTTCCTGCTGATTGTTCCCATTAGTGTTATCCCTCTAAATGGGCTCTTGTGTTCCTAATTGGCTCTGAAAGGCAGTGAATCAGAAAGAAGAACTGCCTTTATGTGGAATTTAACCCAGGGTCAAACTATTACTGGACACTCTCTCACACACCCTCTGACTGCTGAAACTTGACAACAAACTTGTCTTTTCCTCAGTTTTTACATTTTTCTTCTGTCTGTAAATGGTATGTATCATATGATATGCATATGCAGCTTCTCCTTGTCTTTGTGTGTACATGGTGGACTTCTGCTCACTGGTCTTCCTTTTTTGTTTACATAGGGTGTGAAGCCTGGCAGTTTTGACAAAGTAGCCATTCCTGAGGTGAAGGAAATTATAGAGGGCTGCATCAGAACAAACAAGGATGAGAGGTGAGTCAACAGGAGTCTGTTAAAACTAACTCTTCATTGGTACAGAAGTTGGACTGTGAAATTCTTCACAGCTTCTTGCTTAGAAATAAAACACTCTCTCTTCTTTCTCCACATGCTCTGGGTCTGCCAACACATCCACCATGACTCTCTTCTTCTTAAGAAAACCATGCAAGCCCTCTTACACTCCCTCCTTTTTTTCTTTTATGTCAAATTCAGTAACCTTGTTTTTTTGATGATTTAATTGGCCTCTCTGTTGAGTTTTTTAATGACAAAAAAACTACAGATGCACAAAATGTTCCCAACTGTGTAAATCTGCTCTTTTTATCCAGGTGTGCTGTGTTCATCATAAATTAAAGGCGCATGATCACTTGTTAGTTATTAGCATAATGCCCTCTAATCACTATATAAGTGCAGGTGCTGGGGCTGTGATGGGGACATGCTGCCAAATAAGGCAGTAAAAAGAAGAACATCAGCAGTACAGAGAAATCAGAAACCCTGCTCACACTGCTGTATTGATCTAAATGTAGCTTCTTGTTCCTCCAGGTATGCCATAAAGATCCTTCTGAACCATGCGTTCTTCCAGGAAGACACAGGGGTCAGGGTTGAACTGGCAGAAGAGGATGATGGGGAAATGATTGCTATCAAACTGTGGCTCAGGATAGAAGACGTTAAAAAGCTCAAAGGCAAGGAACAGTTTGATGAAATTGGCAACCCCAGAGTTTGAAATGTGTTCCTGACCAACAATTTGCCACACATTTGCAGGAAAATACAAAGAAAACGAAGCTATCGAGTTCTCTTTTGACCTGAACAAGGATGTCCCTGAAGATGTGGCCCAGGAAATGGTGCGTACAATGTGGAAGAGCTCATCGAAGGAGGGGTTGCCAGTGGTGGATGGTGTTAATAATGGAGTGTAAATTCCCAGGTCGAGTCTGGCTATGTCGCTGAGGGTGACCACAAGACCATGGCCAAAGCCATCAAGGACCGAGTGTCTCTGATCCGACGGAAGAGAGAACAGAGGCAGCTGGTACGAGAGGAACAGGAGAAGAGGAAACTGGAGGCCGAGCAACAGCTACAGCAGCAGCAGCATCGGGAGACACAAAGATCTTCACACACACAGGTTTCCTGGGCTGGCGTTTTTTAAATAGACTGTTTGACGTACTTGTCAGAGTTATAAATATGAATTTTGTTGTTACTTCTCTTCACTGTTGTGTGTCTGCAGGCAGAGACGGAGGAGACTGAAGCAGAGCAACAACAACTCCACTATCAGCAGACCGGCATCTCACACACATGTACGTAGAGCTAGTGAAAATAGAAACAGGTTCGATGATGTGTCATTTTGTTCCATCATCATCATAATAAGCCACGAAAGTTATTCCAGCTTTTTCCTGTAAACCGGGAGAAGCCATTGTTAACTTATTCTTGAATGCACACAATTTAAAATCATCCCATTGTAATCAGAAGACGCCCTGGAAGAGATTCTTTAATTATTCCTTCCTTTAATTGTATCTCGAAGCCTCTGTTGAAGTCATTAATTTAAGCAGGAATAAGAAGGTTGCCCTCTGTGGTGACACTGTGGCTTCCACACATCTGTTTCTGTCTCTCTCTCTCAGCTGAAGGAGGTGTGGACAGTGGCCAGGGCTCCTCAGTGTTCTCCTCAGACTCCCCCCAACTGGGTCAGCTGGCTATGTCGTACAGCTGCCCCCCTTCCTCTCAGCCCCCTTCCCAGCCTCAGACCCCTTACCCCCAAACCCCCTCTGCTACCCCACAGCAGCATCCAGGCTACGCCCAGCCACCGCAGCCAATGGTGAGTGGCGACTTTAAATTGAATTTCCACGACGCACTCAGGTCACATCTGTGCGGGTGTCTGTGCTCGCAGATGTGATCTTGACTGAGCACTGCATCCTGTGTTGGCGTGAAGTGTTGCAGTGTCTGCATGTAAAGGACAAAGTGATGTGGTTTTGTTTAGCAGAAGGTCTTAAATTGTTTTCTTACACAACATTGTTCACAACTTTTAATCCAGTCAGTCAGTATTTTAGTCATTTGAGCCATCAATAAGTCATATGTTTTAAACAGCCACGTGGTTACCCTCCAAGATGTTATGCATCCAACTCACCCACATCCCACTGTTTTATAGCCCTCTTTCACTGTCTTCCTTTTCATTTGGTGGCCCATATATTTTGCTTCCTTCTCTTCCTATCTTCAGTCGTCAGTTTTATTCAGTTCAATTCAGTTGTGTACTTAATGTCTTTGTTTTGATTTGATTGGGATTTTTGGATTTTCTCCATGTGTTTTATGCTCGTCATCCATCATATTAGGTCATGACAAAAAAATCAATCAAGTTTATACACTAGATAAACTTATTTACACAATGGCTGAGGACGATTCAGCTGAAGGTATTTTACACTCTATCTCCAGAAAGTGTAGCCTGTAAGTAGTTGGTAATGGAGAGGGTAGTCTGTCTAATTTGATTTGCAGTATCTGATGACCTTTTGGTTGCCAATGTTCTTCAGACCACCAGCATGCACTCTGACTGAATGATCATTCAGTTTCAAGCTTAATTGATTGAATAATGCGATAAAGGTTTTTAGCTTTTTTAGCACAAAAGGCTTTTTTGCCATCAAAGTTGATTTCATGGAGCCTGTAGAGTAGACAGACTGACTCGATTAATCTTTTCATTGTTTCCTATGATGCGCTTTTTTCTTTCTTGTAGATATTTGTTTATTTACCTTCAGTTTGTTAAATGAAGTTATTTCACTGTGTGTCTTTGCATTTGTTAAGTTGTGATTTTTTTCACAAAATATTGATGTAACAGTATTTTATTTATCATATTATTGATTTCTTATGTTTGCTTTAAGTTTACTGTGTGTGTCTTTATTTCTGTGTCATAATTTCTTTGTTTGTTTTCCATGTCGGTCTCCACCCCCACTTCCATCACCCCTTCCTACAGCCTCTTCCTCCACGCCGTCGAAGTCGTAGCATGTCTGTTTGCGTCCCCCCTTCCTCCTACTCCTTCTCTTGTGTTCCCTCGCCCCTGGCTGTTCATTCTAAACGGCCCACCACGCCTCCTACAGACCCCTCGTCTCCTTACACCACCATCCCCACCCCACCTTGCAAACCTCTCACAGCTGAGAGGGACACATTTGCTGGGCGCCTCTCGAAGGCCCTGGAGACAGTCCTACCCCTTCACTCTGCCTCCTCTCTGCCCAGGGCCAGGCAGCGGAGGGCCAGCCTGCCCGCCCTCTTCTCCACCCCTGTAGGTTCATAAATATGTAATCAATCCCCAGAGACCACAGTGGTGGAAGAGGGGAGGCGAGAGAGAGAATAAAACAGAAAACAGGCCACACTGGAGTCTGAAATTTAAGAGGACCCAATAGTATTCCATGTCGAACCCCTAAAGGACAAGTCCTTATTATTAATGATCGTTGATGATACAGCTAGAGCTAAATATGTTCAAATCAATTATCCTAGCCTATTGATACCTAGTCTATCCTCTGTATCGATTACATATTGACTAAGAAGGATAAAAGTACATCCAGTGTTTTATTCCCATCAGGTCAGCTGACCAGTTTGCTGTATTTAAAGCAACACTTTTAGATTTACAGACACTTGTGTGACTCTGTCATGTTATGCATGTATGTCTCTTTACCTCTCTCCCCTCTCTAGCAGGCCACCATGTGCTCATATGAAATACAAACTGACCGGTCCAAAACATAGAGCCTAACCTTCCTATATGATACAAATATGAAAAATAATATGCATCAGCTGACAGGAAAACTGCTCTTCTGCAGTTAAAATGAAAGAAAAGTTTATCAAAATGTTTTTGTAGCTGTCCAAAATATGCAAGGATAATTAATTAAATAAGTTATTATTACTTATTATTAGATAAGTAATTATTATTGAATGGTTTTCCATTCTGGGAATCTCCCTGCATGCTACATGGGGATGTAAAACATTGGTATATATTTAATTACATATATTTTACTGTATTTCCCTGTATTCAGGGTGTAAAACTCCAGTTCAGAAATCTTGAATTATGTAGATATGACTTTGTGCTAAAAGACAGCCTTCCTGTTTGCGGATGCATCGGGATATTTTCAGACTTTGAGCCAACCTTTGCTCTTTTCTCTCCACACACCACTCTCTTTCCTCCTGTGACCGCTCATCTATGTGTGGTCTTTGTGCTGTCCCTGTGTGTCACCTCATCTATCTTTTGTATCCATCTCTACATTTTCTGTTTTCTGTTCTGGGTATATTACATCTTTTCCTAACCACAATGTTTCTTTTACTGCTTTTGGTGAATATATTCCTCATTTTCTTCTGCGGTTGTTATAATTTACTAAACTCTTTTTTTGATGCACTACTTTCATTTCATGTGGGCCTTTGCTGCTGTTCTCACTGTCATGTTCTCATTCTTAAATCCATTATATTTCATTGTCGCAGCAGCATTCAATGCCACACCCCTTCAGTGGAGGAGCGAGCACAGTCGGAGGAGGAGGAGGAGGAGCAGGGGGAAATATTCCTCTCCAAACTCTACCAGACCCCCCAACTATTTTCTTCCCTTCTATCCCTGAGCGCCCAATTTCCTTCTCACCTCCTCCCACTGGGCCTCCAAAAGGCTACAACACCCAGAGGCGCAAGAGCACTTCCATACTCGAGGCGCACACCCGGCACTTCCAGCCCGCCTACCCCCGCTACGGGAGCAGCCTCCACCCCTTCTCTGGGATGGAGGGTGTCGAGACTCCCTCTCTCTTCATGGTCAATCCTGGTTTTGCAGCAGCTGCTCAAAGACTTGGTGTTGGGGAGCCGCTGCATCTCCCAGGACAGTCTGACCCAAGTATGTACGGCTACAAAGACATGAGAGCCGAGCATGAGGAAGCAGTGAGAAGATTAAGCCTGAATCAAGCTGCCTTATTGGACCATTATGAAGCCATGGCGTATGGAGGATACCCGATGACGGCACATCAGCTGGGCCAGTTGAGTTTCCATCAGCAAAGGCAGGCGGCAGCTGCTAGTTTGGGTTTCGATCCTGGTCCTCCGTCTCAACCAGGGTTCTTGCATGCACACCTCATGCAAAGAATGAGTGCACACAGCCCGATACCTCCTCCGTTACCGCCCATGAGTGCAACCACTGGTGGCTCCGTTTCCTCTTCATCCTCTGAGGGATGCTATCCACCACAACACGCTTCCTCATCCTCCTTCCCTATATCGGCACCTCCAGTAATGGCCGATCCTCCACCACCAACTGGAAATGTCTTTGAGTTTCATTTAGCTGCAGCCGCTGCAGCTGCAGCTGCAGACCCAAGCCTGCTTGCATCCAGACTTTACCGAGCCCGTAGGAGCTCCATGGACCTCCCTCTAGAGGACAATACTGGAACAGGATCTGGTGGCTCAGGCACATACAGCCGTCTGCAGCCAGTGACTGAAGAGCTGTTCTCATACATTAGTCCGGAGCTCCCGTTACCTCCTGGAAGTCTTCTTCTTCACCACGCAGGCATAACAACAAAGGACAGAAGCCCTGAACCTTCGAGCGACTCCCTGGCCTCCTCTGACGCTGGAGAGTTCCAGTCACCACCTCCCCCACCTCTCCTCCCTTCCTTTGACTCCTCAGCTGCTCAGTCCATCCCTCGCTCATCCTCCTCCGCACACTACGACTTATCAGGGGGAGCGCTTCACATGGATCGGCAGGGACATCCACCATCTGTGCAGAACTTTCTCCCAACCACCCCAGCCTCTGATCTCCCGCACGGGGGAGCCTCATCAACTCAGAGTCATCAACTGGAGTCTCTGATGCAGAGTGCCTGGGCCCGGCACGGAGGGGTGGTGCCTGCCCAACCCGATATGACTTACCATGAGTCATTGCTGGCCATGCAGGCTGCTAACCCCTCACTGGTACAAACTTTAAAAATACCCCTCCACCTCTGGGTCAGTTACTAGTTTAAATTAGATAAAAAGCTGCTGATTGATGGATAATTTCATTGCATAATTATGGATAATCATTTTATATGTTATCTTTATGTCTTCTTTCAACATCCCATAGAATGTGTGATCAAATAATGTAAAAAGAATCATTCTAGCAGAAGTAGCTGGAGTTAATTTATGCTAGTAGTCTGACCCAGAGGCTGTTAAACCAGTCCCTGTTGTTTTTAAACCCTGCTGACCCAGATGCCCCAGCTGATGCTTATTTTGTCATCATGTAGTCTTTTGGTTGTGATTTTAACCTCTTCCAGTCATATCAACACCACAGAGAGAGTCTCACACTACCCATTCTGTGACAGGCTTCCCTTCATCAGAATGATTTGTAGACACAGTGTGTTATTTATAGACACAACCTGGAAAGAACAGAAACGTCTAATTTCATGAGTCATTATTTTAAGTAGCGTTCGGAAGGTCGTAGCTGAGACGCTCTCTGGTGTATAATCTTTTTATGCAAAGCTCCTAAGCCCTCTCTTTTCTGTTTGTTGTGTAATTGAGTTATTTTGTCAGTTTCAGTAAGTAATATTTTGTCTGTATGTTCATATATGATCGTATATGAGAAATGTGTGTTTGTGCAGGTATGCCATGTGCCTGTATACTTGAATTATTACTCGTGCAAATCCAAAGTCCTTACATGGCAGGTAATTGTCTATCACAAGTCTGCACCAGCATCACCCTTTTGAATCCATTTGTACACAAGTTTGTGATATTCCAGGACATAAATAATATTATAAATCTGAGATTTTTAACAAAACTGTTAAGGCCGGAAGACTTTGTCGATTTGCACGGACAAACACACAGAAACATACAACAAAAGTGAGAGGGCTTAGACAAACTAAGCAGTGTAACTTTTTTTTTGTATATTTTTGATTTTGTTCTGTTGTTTTGTGTTGTGAATTAAAGAGATGAAGATCCAAAGAGATCTTCATACTGTCAAAATCGACTTCCTACACAGGGTTCAAAGGTCACCAGTGAAAGTCTTTAAACCCTTAGAAAGCTGATGTATTCAGTGTTGTCTGTGCTGTCTTCTTTCTTTTACTTTGACCACTGGTCTTTCTTTTTGGTCTTTGTTTTTCTGTCAGTATTTTTTTATATAATTATCCTTATCTTTCTTCATGTTTTTTTCATTAAATTCCTCATTGTGTTAAAATTAATGTTTAAAAAAGGTAGGTAGCAGTGTGCAACCGATACTTGTGTAAGCTTTCTCCACACTTGCTGTGGGCCAGCTTCGTGACAAGTATAGGGTTGTATACGGCCTTCTAAGGGTTCGGTCATCAATAGATTGGTCCTAATTGTCCATATGCTGTGGGACTGTAGATTATTAGAAGTATTAAAGGTAAAGTTTAGCAGGATTATGAAACTGATATCAGACTTTTTCAAAGTTACTTTAAAACAGCAAGCCGAGTGCCGGTTATTGCCACATATTTACATATTTTCTCTCTGAAACACCTACAAATCATGTTTCTGGCAGAAGTCTGGCCTGTAAGTGACATTTTTGTGGAATCTTAGGATAATATTTCAAACAGCAGGAAGTGCTTTAGTTGAATATTTGAACTTTTGGTGTCGGTATTCCAGCTTCTTCTCTGTGCTTCATTGATTACACAATATAACACACCTATTGTCACTGCCAATCACTTAGGATCCGACTTGCATGTAATAAATACAATCCTACTTACACCCTGCCTAACCCCAGTACTGTGCCTGTACTGCTGTACATACTACACCACAAGTGTTGTGTATATGCATACATAGTTGTTGCATATATGTCTTTCCAAATGGGTCAGTGTGTCTGTGTACATGAGTGCATACACAAGAAGAGACTTTAAAACTGATCATTAGTCTGGTGTTTGCACTCATGTTTGGTTTTGTTCTGGAAAATACAAACATGTTCTGATTGTTTCTTTTTTTCTCTCTTTGTCCCTAATCTCTCTTTGTTTCTCATTCTCCATTATTTTATGTCCTACTGCAACATCGCTTTTCTTCCTCTCTGTCCGTTTCTCTCTCTACATCTCTTTCCAAGCAGCAGGTTCAGGCTCCCATCCCTCAGCCAACTCCAGGCCCCCCTTTGGTCCCTGCCACCAACCAGCCAGCTCCACCTGGGACCTCCCAACAGGTATTAAATAATTGCCTCTCATTTTTAATCACCTTTCTCATCACCACTCCCATAATGTCTTAACCGCATAAAGATAAGTTGCATAAACATCTCCACCCTCTTGCCTATTCATGTATCGCCTTCCTCTTTGAAGTTGTTGCCTCCGAGGGATCCCCTCCCACAGGGCTGGCACTTGGCCTACAGGAATAGCACAGTCTTTTTGATGAACAGTGTTTCCCTTCCAGCACAAACCAGCTCTATACTGATATGATTGAGCAATAAATTGGATATTAAGTGATCAAATATTTTATGTTGGAATAATCTGGAATTTATTCATGTTCTATGATTACATTTGCGGGGTTACACAATAAAATCTCAGCCAAAAATCATGTAGGTCTCATCATTCTACCAAAACCAATCTGGCCTGTCGGGGCACAGACGCAGGACTTCTGGGGATGTCTTGTGGTGTCTGGCAACAGGCTGAGTTTTGGTTGTTCGGCACATCTTAAGGGTGTTAAATCAGACTGGAAGACTGGAGGCTGATTAATGACACCTTGAGCGTGTTCATCATGCATACATCTTTTTTGCAGTATGGCTTGCAAAAATTACACAACATTCACAAAGCCACAGCCAAACTTTACTCAGGTTATTGCTTACATCAAAGGGCTTTGAAGAAAGATTAATAATGATGATTTTTGTTAACACACACTATCTTTGAACTTTCTAGTGTTTGTTATAATGTTCACAACAAAGTTACTGGCATTCGTGTGCTTTAAAGTTTCTAGTTTTTTATTTCTTTGCTTTTTTTTCCCCCTCGTCCGTCTTCACTTTTTTTGTTTCATCTCCAGGTTGTGGCCTCTAGTCAGAGTACTGCATTACTTCAGAGCCCTACACACACAACCCTGCCACAGGCACCCACACAGGTATGACAATTTAGTTTATTTTTTTTGTTTTGTTTATGTAAACACTATAAATTATATAGAGCACAATACCTAATAAACACATTCCTCGTACACCCAAGCAAGGTGCCTCAAATGCATCTTAACCTGTATACTTTATATAATGATATCTGTGCTGATGTGAATGTGTGCACAGAACACTGACTCTCTGCGTACACCTCAGGGTTAGAATACATTACTAAGCACTTTCCCTTACACACCCCAGCAAGTTTTCTAAATGAAACACAGTGATGGTGGAGATACATTTACAGTTGCATCGATAAATGTTTGTTTTGTTGTTCTGTGTGTGTAATTATTGCATGTTCCTCTTTTGACACTTCATCGGCTCAGTTTGTTTCTTCTGGTTTTCTTTACATTCTCTTGGCTGGCTCGTGGGCATGCTGCCTGGGTTTGTTTCGATGTTTGTATGATTTGGTGATGTGTGTAGTTGTGTGACCTCAGTCCATCCCCCAGCATTGAACACCTTTATTTTTTGTATCAAGCTGCTCAGCTAGCTCTGGTTCAGGTACTGTTTTGTTATGTGTAACTCTCTTGTTTGTCCATCCTTGTGTATATATATGTGTGTGTGTGTATCAGTGTGATTTTGGTTGGTGTTTTTGTTTTAGCAGAATATAGATATCACTCAGTTTTCGGGAAGTTCCATCTTTAGCTTAAAGTGGTTTGAGTTTTCTCCACATATGCTTCTACTAACCACCCGATTAAAAGCATGAATGTCAAATACAACAGCAAATTTTATTAAAGTGAAGATGGGTAATTTTTCTAGGACCAGAGCAGGGAAAGCAGCATCAGGGAAAATATGAATGAATATGAATATGAAATGCGAGAAAGTAAAGGTGTATATCAGTGATGTTACCATGTTAAGCCCTATCCATGTTTCTGCTACCACGTCTTGTGATGTTCTATTACCAGTGCACAGATGGATTGAGTTTACTCTACGGTGTTAGGAAGAGTTGCCCATCTACATTGTGAAAAGAATTTGCTTCCCCCATCTTGGAAGCCGTCATGCACGCTGTGTGTAGAACTTTGTGGGTGCATGGTCTTGCAAAGTTTGTTGTTTCATTTAATAGCTTGTTGTCACTAATGGACCAGACTCAGACACCAGCAGGATAGTTTCATTAATGAGATCTAATGTCAAGCTTTAGTTCAAAGTCCTGTTGTCAAGTCCCCCCCATACAACTGATCACTTCCTGGGTTTATCTACCCCGCCATCCGGCCTGTGATCTTGCTCCCCTCCTTTTCTCCCCTCCTCCCACTCATCCTCTGCTTTCTCCTTTCTTTTCCCTCTCTTTTTCTTCACTCTCTTCTTCTTGTCCTCCCTTCTCAGCCCAGTGTAACTCCGTCTACCTCTACTGTTTCCTTGGTGACCCTCCCTCCTGCGTTGCCGTCTATTCCCGTTACTATGCCGACGTCAGTCGTGGCTTCCCCTCCCCTTCCTCCGCCAATCCCTGTTGGGGTGGTGCCTACTATTGTTTCCCCTCCTCTTCCTCCTGTTCCTCCTCCTCCTGCTCCTCCTCCTCCTGTGCCCACACCTGTGTCTCAGCCTTTGGCCACAGTGGTGCCAATCATCAGTGTAGTCACCGCCCCGCCTGATACTCCCATGGAAACCCCTTCCCAGGTACTGGTTATGGACAGTCAAACTTACCAAATGTCATGTCACAAAGGTTCAGTGTGTATGGTATTTTGTGTTCCCAAAATTTTACAATCACAGTTTCAGACATTTTTATTTTGATAAATAAAATACAGATCTGTAGATTTTGTCAGTATTTTCCACTCTCTTTAACACGGTTCTGCCTATATTCCTCTTGATAATAGAACGCGACAGTGAGCAGCTTCTCAGACAGCAGTTCCATTCTGGTTCAAGAATTTCTTCTTGAGTAGCTTGTGTGGTTTGGTTTGAGTGTAGCAAAATACAATCAGGTTATAATTGTTGGAAGAATTTTCCTGGGTTGTTGGAGCCAGCGAGAAATTTAAACCATCTGTCAAAACTGCAGACAAGAGATTTGATTGGTCTGCAAATAAATAGCATGTAATAGTATTGATCAATAACCCTCTGCAGCGTTCACAGTTTCAATTCAGACTATTTATAGACTTTGTGTTAGCTGGACTTTCTTCTCTACTTTGTCTATATTTCATGCTTCCTGCTGTACGTACCTTCCTCCCAATAGTTCTGGTGTTTCTTATGATATCTACCATACTTTACATTTTTATGTGCATATATGTGTGTTTCAGTCTGCCTCACAGTCTTCAGAGCTGTCACAGTCCCAACTATATGCGCCTCAAGTTCTCTCATCTATAGAGAGGTAATACACTTATACAATGCACGCAACATTCCTCATAAAGTTTTCTGATTACTTTTCATTATTGTGATGCGTTTTCGGACTTGCTGTCACTCCCTAGTGGACACTCTGAGACCTCAGGTCTGAGTGATGGCAACGAAGGAGGAGGAGGAGGTCGTCATGAAGGCCGCTCTACCAAGAGACATCAGAGACGTTCTGTACGGAGTCGATCGCGCCATGAGAAGACTACCAAAGCCAAACTCAATGTTCTCAATGTAATAGCACGTCTATACTTCAACAATAAATTCCCTAACACCATAGAGTTACGAGTTGCTAGTAATAGTAATATAGTAATAGTAATCACTATTTATATGTCATGGTATTTCTTTACATACTTGTGTGTTTATTTGGTGTCTGTGTGTAGATTTCCAACAGAGGAGACAGGGTGGCGGAGTGTCAGCTGGAGACCCACAACAGGAAGATGGTGACCTTTAGGTTCGACCTAGATGGAGACAACCCTGAGGAGATCGCACAAATCATGGTACACATTTTCACGATACATTTTACTTTCACTGATTTTAGGTTAGGTGGTTGTGGTTGTTGTAGTTCTTCTTCTCCTCCTCCTTCCTCTTCTTTTGTTCTTTTTTTGTCTTCTACTTTTTGTTTTTCTTCTTCTAATTTTTCTCTTCTTCTCCTCTTCCTGGTGTTAATGTAAATCAAAATTAAGACATTTAGTGTACGCATTGTGGAGAGCCTTACATTAACTAAAAGCTTATAACATGGAACCTTTATGTCTGGACCACATACTAGCCCACATGCTATCTGCTGTTTGTCAAGTGAAACCACTGAAGTGCTCATAATTGCTTTGCTTTAGTCCTTGCACTTTCATGGAGCGGGCCCTCATCTGGCTCACACACACATGTTGCCGTATAATTTCATAGAGAGAACACTCTGGCAACACATTTGCTATTCACACATATAAATGCATGTCTAAATCTTGTCTCTGAAGTGTGTGTCTGTGTTTGCAGGTCCAGAGTGAGTTCATCCTGGAGAGTGAGAGGGAGTCGTTCATTGAGCAGGTCAGAGAGGTGATCGAAAACGCTGATGAGAAGGGTGTGGAAAGGGACACAAGCAGTCAGGTAAACACAACACATAACTCTCCACCTTCATCAGTCACAGTTGACCTTTCAGTGTTTACAGCATGTTGTCTTGTTAAACTACAGATGGCAGGTGATGCACAGCAGCAGATTCCTGCCATATCTGCCCCTATGCCGGGTAACATATTTTACAATTTCTACAATGCTGCCTTTCATGTGAAGCAGACATTCTGTAGCTGCACATTGTTTTATGAGAGACATTAACAAAGGCTGTGTATTGCCCTTTTTTCTCAGAGATCTCCCCCAGTGCAACAGCACAAGTGGTCCATTCAGCAGGTCGGAGGTTCATTGTCAGCCCCGTACCTGAAGCCAGACTGAAGGAACAGATGTTTCATGCCTCTCCTTCTCGTGCCCCTGCGCCTATTGCTGAAACAGGTAAGCACAGTTTGTATGTGCATGCTAACAGTTATTTTAGCAGTCACTTATTTTTTCCTTTTCCTTTCTAATCCTCCAGCTCCATCTCAGACTCCAGGCCAAGGCATGGTGTTGTCCCAGTCTGCAGGAGCAATCAGCTTACAGCAAGCATTCACTGAACTCAAACAGACCCAAAATCATTTTGATCCAGGACCCAGCACCGCTCCAGCCTCCATTCACTCCACCCACCCTCCTCTTCAGCCTGCAGCAGCTTCTGTCCCTTTGCAGAGCAGCCCACTCGCTCCCGCTGTGGATACTACTGCTGGGCTTGTCCATTCTAATTTAAACCAGACGCAGGAGAAGGTCCCAGATGCCTCTCTGTCTCCCTTTTCCTCATCCTCGTCTGTGCACCCTGTCTGTCTCAGCCCTCCTTGTTCTTCTTCTCCTCCTCCTCCTGTGGTGAATCAGGCCATCCTTCAGTCACAGGTACTCTCGCAGCCAGTGATGCAGGTTGTGTCCCAGCCCCAGACACAGGTGCAAATCCAGGGTCAAGCACAAATCCAGCCTCAGGCTTTCACCCAGTCTCAACCCCAAATAGTTTCTGCTGTCACTGCCGCTTCACTACCTCCCACTTTACCCACAGCCAGCGTCTCCAGCATCACTCCTTCATTACTCACCTCTTCTCCTGCCC